>NC_064626.1:1214911495-1215211495 GCF_023864275.1 Schistocerca cancellata
TACTTCATCTGCACAACAGCTGAAAATACTTATTGTTCCGTCGATAGCGCAAGCCACGGTTGGAAGTCCTCAGATTCACTGTTTAAGAAATATTCGTTAGTTGAATATTGAGTCATTAATTTATGAAAGTAGTGTGTACTTTCAAATAGTTTATTCCGTAAACACACAAACATATACAAGATCTGCAATAAATCCAAAAATCGCAGTCGGCAACTTCCGTTTTAGCTGCAGCAATTCTGTTTACAACCATGAACATCTACATCATCAGACATGAGTTAAAAGGGATTTTGACTAACAGTTATATCGGCCGAAACCAGGCTATAAATACGAATAACTAGAGTAAATTTTAAATGGTTTTCCTCGCAGAACGTCAAATCTTTTAGTCTAAAATCCATATATTTATTTGAATGGATTGCGTTTGACATGATATTTTAAAACGAGAGACATATAAAAATAAAAATAATCTCTTTTATCCTACAATACAAAATTATAAAAAATAAAAAGCATCTACCTGCATTCTGTGCGTAAACATTGCCTCTAGTACCGAATTCTCCCTGTGATGAGAGTTTTTTAAAGTAGCAATTTGATTTAACTGACTGTTAATTAAAATGAAGCCTTTTATTTGCGTTCTATTACATCAGTATCTAGTGTGACACAATATCTCATCTTAAATAGCTAACGTACTCTCATATGTGATGTAATCAAACTGTTGGAATACGATATAGGTGTTCGTTTTTTTTCCGCGCGCAGTACGAGATTGGAATAATAGAGAATTATTGTGAAGGTAGTTCGGTGAAACCTCGGCCAGGCACTTAAATGTAATTTGCAGAGTATCCACGTAGATGTAGATGTAGAGACCTCTGAAAATCACCACACGCCAGACGTAATGGGTCACATAAATGAATGTCCCCTTCCTATTATGCAGTTATGAACTACGTTCGCTCCTGTATTCCAACCAATGTTAGTAAACCTTAAACTACAGCTTGAAACGTCCCCTTAGAAAAAATTATGAATGACGGTGCTGGTAAACTTCTACGTCATATGATTTTCAAACAGCTGAGAAAAACTCAATGTACTCAAACAGTATTCTGTTTACTTATTCTGATCATCACTAAAGTGACACACAATATTTTTAGTGCAGCGCAATCTGACTTTCAATAATCCCTACAAAAGAATGGCCCTTACTAACAATAAACTATAGCTTTCATAAATCACTTACCACACAAAAATCTTTGTTACTCGAACTACTGTAATACAGCGAGCGCCAATACTGCAAGCTAAATAAAAGATTCTAACTACTGAATGCACTAATTACTGATAGGCATAGTTTGCAAATGAAATATTTTGATAGAAAACATAAGCAGTCTGTGATTTTCATACAGAGCGCTACGTGGCGTTACTAACATAAAAATCTAAACAGCCTACTTACAAGCTTTGACCTGAACGTTCCGATAACTCAGGTCAATGCATCCAGATAATGTCCTCTACAACCGTCGATATTTCGGCAGGTCATCTTCAAGGCACAGACGTAACGAGAATGAGCCATGCAAGGAAATTCAAACATATAAATTACAAAGTGCAGCAATCAGTCTTCCTTTTTAGATTTTATTATGTAGATCCATATATCGGCTAGTAGCTAGCCATGCTCAATGCTCTATTTTTTATTCTCAATGCATGTAAGTCCCTGTTGTTCGGGCGTCAGTCACAGTTCTTTGAATACTGACTGACAGGGACTTACATGCATTGAGACTAAAAAATAGCACATTGACAATGGCTAGCTACTAGCCGAAATCTGAATTTGCATAATAAGATCTATAAAGGACGAGTGATTGCTGCACTCTATAATTTACAAGTCACATACAGTCGCCGAGTGCATCCACTATCCGAATGGAAGGTAACCTGACGAAATTTAAACACTTGATAGCCGGGGCAACGGCGACCGTGAATCGCAATACACCCTACCCAAAATGGCAACACACAACCATAAACAACTACCTCTACCACACAACTCAAAGATTCCCAATGCCAGACGTTATCGAAAGTGAAATACACTACTGGCCATTAAAATTACTACACCAAGAAGAAATGCAGATGATAAACGGGTATTCATTGCACAAATATATTATACTAGAAATGACATATGATTACATTTTCATGCAATTTAGGTGCATAGATCCTGAGAAATCAGTACCCAGAACAACCACCTTTGGCCGTAGTAACGGCCTTGATACGCCTGGGCATTGAGTCGAACAGAGCTTGGATGACGTGTACAGGTACATCTGCCCCTGCAGTTTCAACACGATACCACAGTTCATCAAGAGTAGTGAATGCCGTATTGTGACGAGCCAGTTGCTCGGCCACCATCAACCAGACCTTTTCAGTTGGTGAGAGATATGGAGAATCTGCTGGCCAGGGCAGCAGTCGAACATTTTCTGTATCCAGAAAGGTCCGTACAGGACCTGCAACATGCGGTCGTGCATTATCCTGCTCAAATGTACGATTTTGCAGGGATCGAATGAAGGGTAGAGCCACGGGTCGTAACACATCTGAAATGTAACGTCCACTGTTCAAAGTGCCGTCAATGCGAACAAAAGGTGACCGAGACGTGTAACCAATGGCACCCCATACCATCATGCCGGATGATACGCCAGTATGGCGATGACGAATACACGCTTCCAATGTGCGCCATGTCGCCAAACACGGATGCGACCATCATGGTGCTGTAAACAGAACCTGGATTCATCCGAAAAAATGACGTTTTGCCATTCGTGCACCCAGGTTCGTCGTTGAGTACACCATCACAGGCGCTCCTGTCTGTGATGCAGCGTCAAGGGAACTGCAGCCATGGTATCCGAGCTAATAGTCCATGCTGCTGCAAACGTCGTCGATTGTTCGTGCAGATGGTTGTTGTCTTGGAAACGTCTCCATCTGTTGACTCAGGGATGGAGACGTGGTTGCACGATCCGTTATATCCATGCGGATAAGATGCCTGTCATCTCGACTGCTAGTGATACGAGGCCGTTGGGATCGAGCACGACGTTCCGTATTATCATCTTGATTCCACCGATTCCATACTCTGCTAACAGTCATTGGATCTCGACCAACGCGAGCAATAATGTCGCGATACGATAAACTGCAATCGCGATAGGCTACAATCCGACCTTTATTAAAGTCGGAAACATGCTGGTACTCATTTCTCCTCCTTATACGAGGCATCACAATAAAGTTTCGCCTGGCAACGCCGGTCAACTGCTGTTTATGTATGAGAAATCTGTTGGAAACTTTACTCATGTCAGCACGTTGTAGGTGTCGCCACCGGTGTCAATCTTGTGTGAATTGTCTGAAAAGCTAATCATTTGCATGTCACAGCGTCTTGTTCCTGTCGGTTAAATTTCGCGTCTGTAGCATGTCATCTTCGGGGTGTAGCAGTTTTAATTGTCAGTAGTGTACTAATTAATATCACATGAGCAAGTAGCACTAACTGTATAATAATGTTGTTTGCCCAGGTAGAGAGCAGGATTGCAGTCAGAGACCTCTGTCATTTCCTATAAGGCGCCATAAAAAGTTCCCGTTCGATGACTGCACAGTCCGGAATCGGTATGCCAGTCAGCCAAACTCGCTGTTACCAGTGAAGTATTCGTCCCACCTACGCATCAGACTGAAGATGTCCGTTTGGTAAAACAACGTGTCATGCCGTTTGAAGGTGTCTGTA
This sequence comes from Schistocerca cancellata, assembly GCF_023864275.1. Classification (NCBI taxonomy): domain Eukaryota; kingdom Metazoa; phylum Arthropoda; class Insecta; order Orthoptera; family Acrididae; genus Schistocerca; species Schistocerca cancellata. The sequence continues at coordinate 1,214,915,208 of NC_064626.1, forward strand.
AATGCCTGTCGCACATTCTCGTCAGGCAAGAATCGTGTACCCTTCAAAGCCTTTTTGAGGGTTCCAAGGTGTGATAATAGCGTAGGAAGAGGTCAGGTCAGTATGGCGGGTGCTCCTGTGTTTCCCACTCGAGTTGGCGTAAAGTCTGCGAGGCCGCCCTCCCAGATCGACCGGCATCCTGTGTCGAATCGCGACCAGCACCGAACTTAATGCGTCATTCCACCACGCTGTATTTGGACAGACATGCTGTCCCGTACACATTCTTCATTCTCTGATGAGTGTCTTCCAGTGTTTCTCCTTCGGCAGCCAAGAAAAGAATAACAGCATTTTGGCCCTGTTTGGACGCCCGCCATATTCACGTTTTACCACCCGCACGCCTGAAAGAAACGAACTCCACACTAATCACTTGCGTACATGTCGATACTCATATACCCGCATCGGAGTGTCTAGACGCTATAGACACGCTCTCAAACAGGAACTTTTTGATCGCTTCTTACACTATAATATCAAAAGCTTCTTCAGTAACAGGTTACAGAAATTGGAAGTTGACACCAGAATCTTTGTGTCACCGGACGATCAGTACCGAGGCAATGGTTTGCAGATGCAGATTCGCTCGGTTGTGGTAAGAGTGTTTGATACTCATACTTAATGCAGCAGCTCTCCGCAGTCATAACTGTCTGACCGCAGCGCCGGTTTAAGGCCAAAGCGACACGGAGGCCGCTTCTGGCACCATGCCCAGAGAGGCGCCACAGGCGCCCACGTACAGCGTTCCTACACAGGACGTATGATAATTAGTGGCAAAAACAGACACGGGTGCAATTACACGATGATAGAAGCAACATTGTTCCGTTGAACATGGGTTCTCAAACGAGCCGTTTACAAAAATAATTGTCGTTGTGTGGTTAGGAACTGTCGTTTACTTCTGGTCAGTACAAATGAATTCGAAACGTAAATGTTTGATGAAGTTCCCATCTCAATGGGTTCAAATTACATCCAAGGACTACCTTAACAGGAAATAAAGGGCTGTTACATTTTACACTTCACTGTATGCCCGTATCTGTTGTAACGTCCCCTTAGAACAATTATACAGGACTGAGCTTAAACTGACACACAATATTTTTAGCGCAACGCAATCTCACTTTCAATAATCTCTACAAAGGAATGGCCCTGATTAACATTAACCTATACGTTTCACAAATCACTTACCTCACAAAAATCTTGGTTACTCGAACTACTGCAATACAGCGAGCGCCACTACTGCCAGCTAAATCAAAGATTCAAACTACAGAAGGCACTAACTACTAATAGGGATAGTTAGCAAATGAAAGATTTTGATAGAGAACAAACAATGTATTTACCTTAATATCATCAAAAGTCATAATATATGTAATTTCAAAACTCCGCCATTTCCTTCCACACATCCACCACTGCTGGCGGCTCACCTCCAACTGTGCAACGCTACGCGCTGTTCACATCCAGCTGCCGCTGCCCAACACTACAATGGCAGACAATAATGCTAACTAGCCACAGACTGCACACAGCACAGCCAGTGATTTTCATACAGAACGCTACGTAACGTTGCCAATAAGAAAACATAAACAGCCGACTTACACTGTTGAACGATGTTCTGCTGGCGATGTTTGTTTGATGATTTTTCTGATGTTTCGGCAGCACGAGGGGCTGGCATTGTCAAACCTTCACCATCCACTGGTGGTGGCCGAAGAATCCGAGACAGAAGAGCTCGAGAAGCCAACAGACAGTTTCTCAAGTGGCCACGAAATCCTTAACAATTTTGTATCTGCACTTTCTATTCTGATAGCATTTCACGCACAACATATAATGATGTGTAGAGGCAGATAAGGTGCGGTCAGGGGTGAGCGAGTAGTAGGAAGAGCGAGGGCCGCGATGGGGATCGCTCGCTCGGGGCGTGGAGGCGGACGGTGAACCCGTGACCGCGGCGAATGGAAAAACGTGGCTTCGTGCAGATGGCCAGGCTGTTGTCACTCTGGCACCAGGCTGAAACCTGCCAGGGCGCAGGACAGTACACTGGGAGGCAGTTGCGGTGCTATCTGCTGACTGTACAACACACGTTCAGGTTAATGAGAAAAACTTGCCAGGTGGCCGGAGGAATTCCAAAGAAACGCTATCAACTACTCTGGTTGTGCAAAAGCATTCGCTCTAGTGGCATACAACATCTTCAGAAAGCGTACCAAAAGCACCATAAACTGTGAATGGACTGCGTGCCTGGTGGGCGCCAAGCCAACACCAAGAAAGTAGCGCGTTCTTTCTCCACTTTTGTTTTCTCACAATGGCAAAGACGAGCCGGTGGGACCAGTATGGCCCAACATTGGTAGATGGCCTGTGACGTAGGTCCTGAGTTCCACTTTTTAAGCTAAGAGGGGAGGTAAAGAAGTTGATTGAGAGTAGAGTTTAATGGAACCCCCGGAAGGACAATGAAAAACATTATAATTTCGTACCATTTGCCAGTGTCGGCAGAAAAATTCTTCGATTGGTGGGAAATCTTAGGCCTCCAGCAGTTCATTATGGCAATAAGTCTGGGTCAGACGTTTGGTATACGAGCGTTTGGGCTTGGGCAGTGGAGTACAGAGATAAGCGCTCAGAGATTCAGAGGTGGATGGACTCAGAAGAGCATACACCCACTGACGGAGGCAGAGGGCCCCCTCGAGCTCGCTACTATAGACAGAGGTGGACCTCCGCTGCTAGTGGTACAAACCCATTGCAGCAACACTATGACAGGGGCGAGCAGGCACGATAACTTGTTTATTTGATGAAAGCAGCGGAGCCCCTACCAGTCACTCTGCCCCAGTAATACGCTTCTCTTCATTTGCTGTGAGAGGTGGCATGAGCCCCCTCTCATATTTCTATCTTACGATTGTCCTCTCTAATTGCATGCGGTGGAAAGTTGCTATTCCTTCACACGCGGACTTCCCACGCAGCGTCTCTCGTCACCCGGGTGGTCCGGTGACAGGCGGCCTCTTCTGATTTTCAAAGGGTAAGCCGACGGCTGTGAGGGAGTCGAGTAAATGCTTTCCAGACGCCGACATTGTCAAGAGACACGCCTGCATGGGCCTGAAGTAGTGGCTGGGTTAGAGGTTCCGTTACTTCGCAGAGACTTGGCGAAAACACTTTCTGGCGGGCTACCGGCGAGGCGTGGGAATGACTTGTGTACCCAGGCAGTTGTGGCGGGAAAATTCCCGCGCTATCTGCAAAATAGTAACTGTGATTGGCTTGCTCAGGGCATAGCTCCGTGACGTAGCAAAATCAGCGAAGAAATTGGCGCCAAGAATCTCCATTGGTGGAATGGTAGTGTTCCGGCAATAGAGTGGAATTTTCCGTCGGTTTTCGAGTTGCTGATTGGAACGGTTAACCACGGCCACTGTCGTGGGGGCGGGAATGTTCTGTGTTCGGTTTGTACGGGTGCTCTTGTGGGGTAGTCGGCTCTCGCTTTTCAGTCGGAGTAGGTTACAACACTGAGCTCTCGCTGCTCTGGACAGCCTGCCTTCCGTTGGCTGTCTAATAAACTTTTATTTGATTGTAACTGTTTAACGAAGTTGCTGAAGTTTCGACTTCAACGTAACTTTCCGAGTACAGTTGGCAATTGAGCGTTCTGCGTACAAGAGGCCTATGTTGTCTGTCTTGGGCAGTTTTGGCTAAAGTTGACTGTATCGGAGTTACTGTGTGACTTCGCTTGTGAAAAATCAATCACTGTACCGTCAGTGATTGTGTGGCGAGCCTTCTTCGTCTCCCTCAGAGGCGCATTTGTATTGATAGGAAGTCTTTAGTCTGGAACAACCATACCAGGACAATTTGTTTCGGGCTATACTCGCGACATTATCATCACCACGACGGGACGTCGAAGCAACCAGCCATCGCTTCCAGTACGCCAGATCGTGTCCTTGCAGCTAAGAAGACAGCTTGGTAATGTACGTCCGCAGCACCGGCAAAGCAGGCATTTTTGCTAGGCGATAATCAGAGCTCAGCAGAGCGCGCCTGTTCGTCTTTTCTAACTTTGTTCTATCTTGGGTGTTCATTGTCTGAATTCTCACTAATGTAGCAGCAATTAATGTTGGGTTAGCTGTGCGTCTCTCTTAAGATTTGAGTTGCAAGGAATTGGCTCCACATACCACTTCGTCATAAAGGTCATAATCTAGTTTAAGGACAACTTCACCTTCACAGCGTTTATTTGAGTATCCAATTTGAGCCAATTTGATGTATTGTAAATGTTTCATGTGTTTTTGTTTATTATTTGGTGTTTAGTCTCAATAAATCACATCGTTATTTTGGACAGAACTTTCATTCTGTTAATCGGTAGAGCAACCCTATCATTTCTCACTTATTTATCAAATTAAATTATTGCAGGTGCCAAACTCTTTTCTACTCCACTTGCAGGGTTGATTACAGTCAGTTTGCGTATCTTTTTAATCCATGTGCAACAGCAAAAGTCGGAGTTAGAATAGGGGGGGGGGGCTTAGAGCATGATTTACATTGGTAGATTCTAGAAGAATTTAGTGTTAAATACACTGCTAGCCCCGGCATCTCGCAGCTGTGTCCCTCACGAGTTGCAATCACTTCATACTTCTCGTCTAACTTCACGATTTAATAACGATCATAGTGAATCGTCGTAACCAAATTGCTATCGCCATCCACCTCAGAACCTTGCCAATTATTAACTACTGTTATTAATGTGACCATATATGTACTACATGAAACGAAACTGTAAATGTGGTTAACTCACTTTCTGTAGTCAATTAATCTCATGTCCATACGTGGTTCAAAAATGGCTCTGAGCACTATGGGACTTAACATCTGTGGGCATCAGTCCCCTAGAACTTAGAACTATTTAAACCTAACTAACCTAAGGACATCACACACATCCATGCCCGAGGCAGGATTCGAACCTGCGACCGTAGCAGTCGCACGGTTCCGGACTGCGCGCCTAGAACCGCGAGACCACCGCTGCCGGCGTGTCCATACGTGGGAGTAAGATGAAGTCAATTGAGACCACCCTCAGGATATGGTGCCTGTGGTCCCATAACTGACAGCATTTTGTTAAATTCCTCCTCGCGTTACAGTGGCGAGCAGGTCTGTGCACTCTGATGTTGGAGAGAGAGCAACCCTAGCCAAACAAGTGCATTGGGCAGGAATCAGATGGAGAGCAGTCCAGAACGTAGGGGAAATGGGGTCTTAGGCCTCGAGATCCTACCCTTCTAGACGAGTCAACATTAATTAAAAACTGGGAAGGGAACCCCACAAATTGCTGCTCGTGAACCTTTCGAGGTATAAGTCATGGCCCACGAAACTCCTCTCTTCCTAATTTTTCGTCCAGAACTGCGCTGGACATCTTCAGAGGCGTTGCTCCTCCGTTCACTCTTGTCGACTGACGTGTCGGAATTTGGTAAATGGATCCATAGCCGTAGTAAAGGCATCCATTCAATGGGACATAACCCCCAAAGGCAGAAAGGTATGCTGGGAAACCTAAAGGAGGCAGCCCCACCACCTAGCTGCCCCGGCTACAGGTCAGTATCTTGTAACGGGGGAATTACAACATACTCACAAAAAACGAGCTGAAAAAAGGACTGATCTTTTCATGACGACCAAAGGGAGGAAAAAAGTTAAGGATCAGAGGAGTAGGAAAATACTGGAAATTGCTGTATGGAATGTTAGATTAATGAGCACTCGGATGATCTACTAACAAGGGAATTGAACCCTGCAACAACTGATATAGCTGTAATATCAGAAACGAAGAAGAAACTCTCTAAATAAATTAATTGTTATATTACGATTTTCAGTGAAGTAAGTAGAACTGTACGGGCAAGAGCTTGAGTTGCAGTTATTATCAAAAGTACACATAGACAATCGTTGCAATCTTTTACATTCGTATATGAAAGATTAATACATTTAAGGTTAAACATATTGGGGAAGCAGGTAATTATATTTGGTGTATATTCGCACAGAGGAGGGAGAGAGAGAAGAAACGCATGCAGCCTACGAATACATGCAGACGACGATTACTGAAATAGCTGAAGCAGAATATTTAATGATTGTAGGAGATTTCAATGCGAGCATAGATAAATCTACCATTAAAGGAGTAGTGGAGCCACATGGAGGACATGCTAAAAACTATAATGAGGATCAGTTAAGAGATTTATCAGCCTTCAACCACTTAAGGGTAACAAATAGTTTTTCCCCCATAAAAATATTCATAAATTTACATGGAGCGCTAGGGGTACTAGATCTATAATGGACTATCCTTATTGTAAATGAGAAAGTCATCCCATTAATAGAAGACACCATAGTCTACTGAGGATATGACGTTAGTAGTGGCTTTTTTCTGGTAATATCAAAACTAAGAATCTCACTGTATAACAATTAAGGCACAGTAAAAAAAAATACACACACACGAGAACAAGCCTATAGAATACATTAAAAAACACGAGAAGAAGTATATAGAATACATTTACTGCAAGATCCAAGCAGTAGATGTCTATACAGAAACCGTTTAGATGAAAAAGTAAAACATGTGCAAGAAAAGCAGAGCATTAATGAAGAGAGGAAGGAATAGTAAGAATAAAACACGGATCTCTAGAGAAGAAGACAGAATATAAAAACCAAAGAAGACTCCCAATCAGGAACCAAGAACTAGAAAACATCATAAAATGTAAGAAAGGGGCCTACCTGACATATCCACAGTCAAAGAAACAAGAAGACTATATCGAGTATAAGCGGAACACAGCAGTCCTCAAAAGAGAGATAAGAAAAGTAAAAAATTAATCTGGGAACATTTTCTGAGTGAAATGGAGCATGATGTACTTGGGAAACAAACTAAAGCCTATAGGATGCTGAAACAGCTTAATTAACATGAAAGAGGTGTGGCTCAAATTAATCCCATTTCAGAAAATAAGTGGTTGAATTATTCCCAAAATCTATGGACAGGTGATGAGGAAAACGTGAAAAATTCAGTTAGCGCCGAACACGTTCATATTATATCAATGAAAAAACGAAGTTGGAAATACAACAAAATACGAAGGCACTGACAAACAGCAGTTGTTATCGCATTATTAAAAAGAAAGGGATCGCAGAAAATGTGACAGTCTTCTGAACTCTGGATGCAAATTAAGTGCAAAATTAAGAACAAACAGATTGAAGGTACTTTCGGAAACAACAGAATGGGTTTCGGATGGGAATATCTTGCTTAGTCAGTTTGCCAAATTATTGAAAAACGTAGAGAATATAATCATTCCACAAACATAGCCTTTATTGACAATGAGAAAGCATTTTATAACGTTAAGAGAGCTAAATTAAGGGAAATTGTAGAAAAGAATGGCATATCCCAGCATATAATAAGTGTAATTGTAACTGTATATGTATACAACAAAATCGAAGTACAAAAAGGAAGTCAATTTGTGAGAAACATCTGTCAAGGAGTGAGACAAGGGTATCCCACATTATTTAATATATACATAGACAACGTCATAAAAACATGGCAATATGAAGTAGTTCACCATTATAAGCTTAATAGTGAAGTTATAAATACGCTCCTGTTTGCAGATGACCATATAATATTAGAACGACTCAGAAGACAAATTACACAGAGCAATTTGGTTCTTGCACAAGGTGGCAAATGATTATAATATAATATCTAAAAGTAAAACTAAGATAATGGCTTTCCATGGAGAGGATCATTTAACAGCAAAAATAATAACCGGTGACAAGCCGCTAGAACAAATAACTACACTCCTGGAAATGGAAAAAAGAACACATTGACACCGGTGTGTCAGACCCACCATACTTGCTCCGGACACTGCGAGAGGGCTGTACAAGCAATGATCACACGCACGGCACAGCGGACACACCAGGAACCGCAGTGTTGGCCGTCGAATGGCGCTAGCTGCGCAGCATTTGTGCACCGCCGCCGTCAGTGTCAGCCAGTTTGCCGTGGCATACGGAGCTCCATCGCAGTCTTTAACACTGGTAGCATGCCGCGACAGCGTGGACGTGAACCGTATGTGCAGTTGACGGACTTTGAGCGAGGGCGTATAGTGGGCATGCGGGAGGCCGGGTGGACGTACCGCCGAATTGCTCAACACGTGGGGCGTGAGGTCTCCACAGTACATCGATGTTGTCGCCAGTGGTCGGCGGAAGGTGCACGTGCCCGTCGACCTGGGACCGGACCGCAGCGACGCACGGATGCACGCCAAGACCGTAGGATCCTACGCAGTGCCGTAGGGGACCGCACCGCCACTTCCCAGCAAATTAGGGACACTGTTGCTCCTGGGGTATCGGCGAGGACCATTCGCAATCGTCTCCATGAAGCTGGGCTACGGTCCCGCACACCGTTAGGCCGTCTTCCGCTCACGCCCCAACATCGTGCAGCCCGCCTCCAGTGGTGTCGCGACAGGCGTGAATGGAGGGACGAATGGAGACGTGTCGTCTTCAGCGATGAGAGTCGCTTCTGCCTTGGTGCCAATGATGGTCGTATGCGTGTTTGGCGCCGTGCAGGTGAGCGCCACAATCAGGACTGCATACGACCGAGGCACACAGGGCCAACACCCGGCATCATGGTGTGGGGAGCGATCTCCTACACTGGCCGTACACCACTGGTGATCGTCGAGGGGACACTGAATAGTGCACGGTACATCCAAACCGTCATCGAACCCATCGTTCTACCATTCCTAGACCGGAAAGGGAACTTGCTGTTCCAACAGGACAATGCACGTCCGCATGTATCCCGTGCCACCCAACGTGCTCTAGAAGGTGTAAGTCAACTACCCTGGCCAGCAAGATCTCCGGATCTGTCCTCCATTGAGCATGTTTGGGACTGGATGAAGCGTCGTCTCACGCGGTCTGCACGTCCAGCACGAACGCTGGTCCAACTGAGGCGCCAGGTGGAAATGGCATGGCAAGCCGTTCCACAGGACTACATCCAGCATCTCTACGATCGTCTCCATGGGAGAATAGCAGCCTGCATTGCTGCGAAAGGTGGATATACACTGTACTAGTGCCGACATTGTGCATGCTCTGTTGCCTGTGTCTATGTGCCTGTGGTTCTGTCAGTGTGATCATGTGATGTATCTGACCCCAGGAATGTGTCAATAAAGTTTCCCCTTCCTGGGACAATGAATTCACGGTGTTCTTATTTCAATTTCCAGGAGTGTATTTTTAAATGCCTGAGATGTGAGGTCTCATATATGACATACAATGATCAAGAATACAAATTGCAAAAATTCTAGCAGTTGGTAAGTACTATAAATCGCTCTCTCCTAAAAAAAAGTTAGGAGATAGATAGTACTAAAATTTTATAATTCGATAGCTTTACCAGTTCTAAGACCTCTAGATGGTTACAGACTAATAGATCGTATAAAAAATAGTAACACAAGGAGTGAAATGTCAGAAAATAGAGGAGAACAGGAAAAAGGGACATGAACACATTGAAAGGACGCCAGAAGAGCGAATACCGAAAATAATATACCAATACACACCTCAAGAGAAAAGGAATGTTGGGAGTCCTAAGAAGAGATGGGAAGATAGCTGAAATCTACTTGAAATTGGAACAGGCAAGGACGCCTAAACCAAAATTGGGTATGATGATGACTTAATTAGGGTTCAAATGGCTCTGAGCACTATGGGACTTAACTTCTAAGGTCATCAGTCCCCTAGAACTTAGAACTAATTAAACCTAACTAACCTAAGGACATCACACACATCCATGTCCGAGGCAGGATTCGAACCTGCGACCGTAGCGGTCGCGCGGTTCCACACTGTAGCGCCTAGAACCGATGGGCCACCCCGGCTGGCACTTAATTAGGACTAGCTCTTGAGGAGTGATCTGTTTCCGTGGCTGTGTCTGTCAGGTCAGTCAAATGAAGAACCAGAGGATTTGTCCAATGCCTGAAATTTGTGAGGGGGAGGGGGAAATGTTTTTAACCGGCCACATCTGACCGACATGCCACAACTGCACTGGAGAGCTGAAGGTTTCACCGTGAATTTTAACAGATAGATACCTGCCTTACTTAAACCAAGAACATCCCTTACAGACCCTAAATGGGCCCTACATGGTGGCCGAAAAATACACATCACGTTGTCTTTCCAGAGAATACGAGCAACCCTGTTGGAAGTACTACTTCTGTAAGGCCACGAAGGTGTAGACACAGTCTTCACATCACTATTCTTGTCACTCATCCGATTCACAGCTCATCGATAACGTAATGCGCGTCTGAGTTACCTTTCACTATAACCAGTCAGTTGAAAGGTTAAATTCAAGGTGGATTAACCCATGTGACATTCTGGGCCTGAAATGACTTGGACCCCATAAACCAAGGTGCGAAGTATTCCTACCTGCTGAGCCAGCCGGTGGCAACTGTCAGCCTTAAGATACGAGGGTGAGCCAAATAAAAACCTTAAATATTTTTTTAAATATTATTTATTGTGCAGAAGTGGTACAAAGCTGTATCACTTTTCAACATAATCTCCCCCACGCTCAATGCACGTCCTCCAGCGCTTACGAAGTGCATAAATTCCTTTAGAAAAAAATTCTTTTGGTAGTCCGCGCAACCATTCATGCACCGCGTGGCGTACCTCTTCATCAGAACGGAACTTCTTTCCTCCCATTGCGTCTCTGAGCGGTCCAAACATATGGAAATCACTTGGAGCAAGGTCTGGTGAGTATTGTGGATGAGGAAGACACTCAAAGGCTCTGAGCACTATGGGACTCAACATCTTAGATCATAAGTCCCCTAGAACTTAGAACTACTTAAACCTAACTAACCTACACCCATGCCCGAGGCAGGATTCGAACCTGCGACCGTAGCAGTCCCGCGGTTCCGGACTGCAGCGCCAAAACCGCTAGACCACCGCGAAGACACTCAAAATGCAGGTCTGTGATTGTTGCAACTGTTGTACGGGCAGTGTGGGGCCTTGCATTGTCATGTTGCAAAGGACACCTGCTGACAGCAATCCACGTCGCATTGATTTGATTTCAGGCCGCAGATGATTTTTTAGGAGATCTGTGTATGATGCAATGGTGGCAGTGGTCCCTCTAGGCATGTAATGCTACAAAATGACGCCTTTTTCGTCCTTGCTGATGGTTCTGTTCGAAACTTCTTTGGTTTTGGTGATGAGGAATGGTGTCATTCCTTGCTCGCTCTCTTCGTTTCCGGTTGGTGGAAGTGAACCCAGGTTTCGTCCCCAGTAACTAATTCTTGCACGGAAGCCATCACCTTCTCGTTAAAAGCGCCGAAGAAGTTCTTCCCAAGCATCAACACGTCGTTCTCTCATTTCTGGAGTCAGCTGCTTTGACACCCATTTTGCAGACACTTTGTGAAACTGGAGCACATCATGCACAATGTGCTGTGTTGACCCATGACTAATCTGTAAACATGCTGCATTGTCATTCAGTGTCACTCGGCGGTTTTCCTTCACTGTGGCTTCAACTGTTGCAATGTTCTGTGGAGTCACAACTCGTTGTGCCTGACCTGGACGAGGAGCATCTTCCACTGAACATTTGCGAACTTCCTACTCCATTCGTAGACCTGCTGCTGCGACGAACATGCATCACCGTACTGAACCTTCATTCGTCGATGTATTTTAATAGGTTTCACGCCTTCACCACGCAAAAACCGAATAACAGGACGCTGTTCTTCCCTGGTGCAAGTCGCAAGTGGGACGGCCATCTTTATACTGATACTGCAACGGTATGTGTGCATATGCACTATGCTGCCACCTACAGGCGATTCTGCACGCTGTTTGTAGCACGCTTACCAACTTACAGGATAACGGCGAGAAATTTCGATTTGTTATAACAAATTTAAGGTTTTCATTTGACTCACCCTCGTACTATATAGTGCAAGTTGGCTTCCTACAAACGGCGTGACCCAACGTACCAACATCCTACCTCCTGACCAGCAAATGAGGAAGGAAAGGCAACTATCTTTTTCCATTCGAATGGACTGAATTGAGACGCTCACTGCTATGAGGTCGTATAACAGTATCAGCTGTGTATCTAAAGTAATGCAATGCTGCCGACTCCAGAGCGCATTCCTCGAAATCTCACATAGAAAGATAGATTATATAAGTGCCAAATTCCTCCTCCTCGTAATTCCATCTGTCCTCCCGTACAAATGGTCAAAGAATAAAACGTGAGTAGAAGCCAACACATTTCGAAGCAAATTAGTTAATTCAACACCAAATCTAACCCCAGTTAACCTTAACGAATCCGAATCTGGAACGCGAGTGACGCAGAAGACCATAACATAACTTTCTAAAACATGAGGCCGGCCGGAGTGGCTGAGCAGTTCTAGGTGCTACAGTCTGAAGCCGCGCGACCGCTAAGGTCGCAGGTTCTATTCCTGCCTCGGGCATGGATGTGTGTGATGTCCTTAGGTTAGTTAGGTTTAAGTAGTTCTAAGTTCTAGGGGACTGATGACCTCAGCAGTTAAGTCCCATAGTGCTCAGAGCCATTTGAACCATTTAAAACATGAGAATCAGGCAAAACAATTCCTCTAATTGCACTATGAAATCTGCTGCATTTCTAATGTGTGGTACAATGAGCTACTCAATAAAGTGGCAAGGTGTTTTGCTACACTACGTATCGCAGCGCCTGTTTTACTGGCAATATGCCTTAAGAGAATACTTCAAAAAGGCGCATAATATGGGTGATCCACTGAAGCAACTTTTATCATTTAAATTACTGACAGAGCGGCTGGGTTTGTAAAAAACGTCGTTCACAATGAGTGAAATTATGTGATTAGTACCTAGCCATGCAAAGGAGGTAATATACAAATACAAAAACACGAAAATGAAATCGTTCAAAACGACTACACATATAACAGGGAACGAAGACTGTCCGTAGTCAGGCGTAATTCTAAACTACATTAAATCGAAACTGATACATTCTACAAGAACAGTGTGTCGAAAATCAGAAGAAATCTAGTTAAATCAGATATAAATCAGCTACACGAGAAAAAAAGAAATTTGAAACAACTTTTGTACATACGGTTGCATGTAACCAACATCTTGCATCATAACACGAATAATTTAGTATGAGATAAATTTCATGTTACAGTTTCTTCATTTGCAAAACACGCACTAACGAAGCAGAAACGCCTGATGGTTCAAATGGCTCTGAGCACTATGGGACTTAACATCTGAGGTCACCGGTCACCTAGACTTAGAACTACTAAAGCTAACTAACCTAAGGACATCACACACATCAGAGCCCGAGGCAGGATTCGAACCTGCGACCATAGCAGCAGCGCAGTTCCGGACTGAAGCGCCTAGAACCACTCGGCCACATCGTCCGGCAGAAATGTCTGAAATGCAAAGAAATAAGAGAACATCGGTAGCGGCAGACTCAAGTTCTCTTGTAGATTAGTGAACAATACGGACATGGTATTCAAAGAGAAGGAAATAATCTTGATAAATAAAGATCTGAAATATAACACAAAGGAGAACCTATCAGGCAACACACTAAAGGAGCTCATAATGGCAACAAAGAAAGCAACGATACTGAAAACCTGAATAGCAATGAAGTATCGACGATGGGTCACATAGAAACGAAGTCCTACGGAACGAATTTAAGGGAAATCAACATAATAGCAGGAATATACAAAGCAGTTAGATAACAAACGGTACAATTAAAAAACTGAAGGAGGATCGGATAATAACTACAAAGGCAACTAAAAGCTAAACAATAACCATTATTTTAAAAAAGCGAATACTTTGAAACGTCTGTTTATTGCAGCACGATGCTAGTAACGACACAAAATACTGAGACAGGCAATAACTCAACGGCAGCACTCAGTATATCCAAAGGCAGTATACGGGTTTCCTCTGGCGCTGCCGGTAGCTTCTTGCCCCCGCCAACATCGATTCACTGTTTAATTGCTCACAGCAACTGCATTAAAGGTGTCGCATTCATTTCCCACACGTCAGCGGAGTTAACTTAGCTCTGTCCGCCCACGGCCATAAAACCCACTAATTGCGCAACATCTCACCTTCGGCACTTCAGCTTGCATCATAACATTAGTTCAGCCTTGCCATTTACACTGTTTCTCGACCTTCAAGCAGTAACGGAACGAGGTGTTGACTTCCATATCTGTAATACCTTTATAAAAACGTCTGTTGTGCAGGAGAGTCTTTGCATTCTCCTCTTTGCTGTCGGGTTTCATGCAGTCCGCATAATAACGTGTCAAAATGTATTCTATTTGTAAAACAAACAAAAAAAAACATATGGAAAGAAAACACCTTTGGAGCAATTATCCGACTCGTCTGGACCTAAAAGCTAGTAATAAGACCATTTTTCCGTCGTCAACTTCATGATGTTTCTGCCTTCGTGATCCAAACTGTTGTTGTTGTTGTGGTCTTTAGTCCTGAGACTGGTTTGATGCAGCTGTCCATGCTATTCCATCCTGTGCAAGCTTCTTCATCTCCCAGTACCTACTGCAACCTACATCCTTCTGAATCAGCTTAGTGTATTCATCCCTTGGTCTCCCTCTACGATTTTTACCCTCCACGCTGCCCTCCAATGCTAAATTGGTGATCCCTTGATGCCTCAGAACATGTCCTACCAACCGATCCCTTCTTTTGGTCAATTTGTGCCACAAACTTCTCTTCTCCCCAATCCTATTCAATACTTCCTCATTAGTTATGTGATCTACCCATCTAATCTTCAGCATTCTTCTGTAGCACCACAATTCGAAAGCTTCTATTCTCTTCTTGTCCAAACTATTTATCGTCCATGTTTCACTTCCATACATGGCTACACTCCATACAAATACTTTCAGAAATGACTTCTTGACACTTAAATCTATACTCGATGTTAACAAATTTCTCTTCTTCAGAAACGCTTTCCTCGCCATTGCCAGTCTACATTTTATATCCTCTTTACTTCGACTATCATAAGTTATTTTGCTCCCCAAATAGCAAAACTCCTTTACTACTTTAAGTGTCTCATTTCCTAATCTAATTCCCTCAGCATCACCCGACTTAATTCGACTACATTCCATTATCCTCGTTTTGCTTTTGTTGATGTTCATCTTATATCCTCCTTTCAAGACGCTATCCATTCCGTTCAACTGCTCTTCCAAGTTCTTTGCTGTCTCTGACAGAATTACAATGTCATCGGCGAACCTCAAAGTTTTTATTTCTTCTCCATGGATTTTAATACCTACTCCGAATTTTTCTTTTGTTTCCTTTACTGCTTGCTCAATATACAGATTGAATAACATCGGGGAGAGGCTACAACCCTGTCTTACTCCCTTCCCAACAACTGCTTCCCTTTCACGTC
Organism: Schistocerca cancellata; assembly: GCF_023864275.1. Classification (NCBI taxonomy): domain Eukaryota; kingdom Metazoa; phylum Arthropoda; class Insecta; order Orthoptera; family Acrididae; genus Schistocerca; species Schistocerca cancellata. The sequence goes on from NC_064626.1 coordinate 1,214,930,512, forward strand.
TCTCGACTCTTATAACTGCCATCTGGTTTCTGTACAAATTGTAAATAGCCTTTCGCTCCCTGTATTTTACCCCAGCCACCTTCAGAATTTGAAAGAGAGTATTCCAGTCAACATTGTCAAAAGCTTTCTCTAAGTCTACAAATGCTAGAAACGTAGGTTTGCCTTTCCTTAATCTTTCTTCTAAGATAAGTCGTAAGGTCAGTATTGCCTCACGTGTTCCAGTATTTCTACGGAATCCAAACTGATCTTCCCCGAGGTCGGCTTCTACTAGCTTTTCCATTCGTCTGTAAAGAATTCGTGTTAGTATTTTGCAGCAGTGACTTATTAAACTGATAGTTCGGGAATTTTCACATCTGTCGACACCTGCTGTCTTTGGGATTGGAATTATTATATTCTTCTTGAAGTCTGAGGGTATTTCGCCTGTTTCATACATCTTGCTCACCAGATCGTAGAGTTTTGTCAGGACTGGCTCTCCCAAGGCCGTCAGTAGTTCCAATGGAATGTTGTCTACTCCGGGGGCCTTGTTTCGACTCAGGTATTTCAGTGCTCTGTCAAACTCTTCACGCAGTATCGTATCTCCCATTTCATCTTCATCTACATCCTCTTCCATTTCCATAATATTGTCCTCAAGTACATCGCCCTTGTATAAACCCTCTATATACTGCTTCCACCTTTCTGCTTTCCCTTCTTTGCTTAGAAGTGGGTTTCCAACTAAGCTCTTGATGTTTATACAAGTGGTTCTCTTATCTCCAAAGGTGTCTTTAATTTTCCTGTAGGCAGTATCTAACTTACCCCTAGTGAGATAAGCCTCTTATAAAATGCTCATAAACTTATCGATCTTGAAAAAGCGGAATAATGGCGACAGTAGCAGCCTGCCAATCTCTCATCTCAGATTATCACTCGCAGCCTGCACCCTCAGTTACTCTTTGGGTTTCTCTACGTCACTACTCTGCTGTTCATACTTAAGTGCCTGACAGAGCATTCTCCGAGCCGCCTTCAGACTGTTCCCTCTATCGTTCCACTCTAACAGAGCGTAGGAAAGATGAACATTTAATATTTCTGTACGAGCTCTGATTTCTCCTATTTTATTACGATGATCTTTTCTCCTTATGTAGACTGGTGACAGTGAATTTCGTGAAAAGATCTTACTTCAACGTAAAACACCTTTGTTTTAATGATTGCCGCCTCAGCTCGCGTATCATATCGTGACACTCTTCGCGACAGTACAAAACTATCTGCCTTTCTTTGGAATTTTCAGTGTCCTCCGTCATTCTTATCTGGTAAGGATACCATATGTCACAGCAGTACTCTAGCAGAGGACGAACACGCACAGTGTAGGCAGTCTCTTTAGCACACCTGTTGCATTTTCTAAGTGTTCACCCCGCTAGCTCAGTGGTCAGCGAGACGGATTGCCGTCCTACGGGACCGGGTTCGATTCCCGGCTCGGTCGGGAATTTTCCCCGCTCAGGGACTGGCTGTTGTGTTCTCTTCCTCATCATTTCATCCCCATCCGGCGCGCAGGTCGCCCAATGTGGCGTCGAATGTAATAAGACCTGCACCAAGGCGGCCGGACCTACCCTGTAAGGGGCCTACCGGCCAATGAGGCCAAACGCTGATTTCCATTTTCTAAGTGTTCTGCCAAAAAAGCGCAATCTTTAGTTTGCCTTCCCCACGGCAATATCGATGAGATCGTTTCAATTTCATTTCTTCGTAGCTGTTATTTCTAGGTATTTAGTTGAACTGACAGCCTTTCAATTTGGTTTATCGGTAAGTGAAATTTTACTGATTTCATATCGTACTTCTTATTCAGAGAAGTGCCACATTTCGCACCATACAGAAACCGCGTCTAAATCATCTTGAAATCGGTTTTAAACTTCTCTTGACTTTACTAGACGGTAAATGACATAATAATCTGCAAACAGTGTAAGGGGACTGCCTAGATTCTCTCCTAAATCGTTTATATAGATTGAGAGACTATAACACTTCATTGCGAAATTCAGGATATCACTCCTGCTTTACTCGATGACTTTCCGTCGATTACTAGCTACTGTGAAATTCCTGACAGGAAATCACGAATCCAGTTGTTGGCTCTGAAGTCGGTCGGCAGACTGGTACCATGAGAGCAGCAAGGCGTTGGTTCTGATGTCGGTCAGTAAAGTGGTACCATGACGACAGCAATGCCTTGTTGGCTCTGACAACAGTGGGTAGAGTGGTACCATGAAGGCAGCAAGGCATTGACTCTGATGTCAGTCGGTAGAGTGGTACCACGAGGGCAGGAAGGCTTTGGCTCTGACCTCAGTCAGAAGAATGGTACTACGAGGGCAGTGAAGGGTTGGCTCTGATGTCTTGGTAAAGTGGTACCATGAGGACAGCAATGCCTTGTTGACTCTGACTTCAGTCGGTAGAGTGGTGCCATGGGGGCAGCAAGGCGTTGGCTCCAACGTCGGTTGATAGAGTGGTACCATGAGGGCAACAAGGTGTTGGCTCTGGCGTCAGCCAGTACAGTGGTACCATGAGGGCAGCAAGGCATTGGCTCCAACATCGGTTGATAGAGTGGTACCATGAGGTCAGCACTGACACCCAAGTTGGTCGGTAGAGTGATACTGTGAGGGCAGCAAGATGTTGGCTGTGACAGTGGATGGTAGAGTGGTACCATGAGGGCAGCAAGGCTTTGGCTCTGACCTCAGTCAGTATAATGGTCCTATGAGGGTAGCAAGACGTTGGCTCTGATATCGGTCAGTAAAGTGGTACCATGAAGACAGTAACACCTGGTCCACTCTGACGTCAGTTGGTAGAGTGGTGCCATGGGGACAGCAAGGCGTTGGCTCCAATGTCAGTTGATAGAGTGGTACCATGAGGGCAACAAGGTGTTGGCTCTGGCGTCAGCCAGTACAGTGGTACCATGAGGGCAGCAAGGCATTGGCTCCAACATCGGTTGATAGAGTGGTACCATGAGGTCAGCACTGACACCCAAGTTGGTCGGTAGAGTGATACTGTGAGGGCAGCAAGATGTTGGCTGTGACAGTGGATGGTAGAGTGGTACCATGAGGGCAGCAAGGCTTTGGCTCTGACCTCAGTCAGTATAATGGTCCTATGAGGGTAGCAAGACGTTGGCTCTGATATCGGTCAGTAAAGTGGTACCATGAAGACAGTAACACCTGGTCCACTCTGACGTCAGTTGGTAGAGTGGTGCCATGGGGACAGCAAGGCGTTGGCTCCAATGTCAGTTGATAGAGTGGTACCATGAGGGCAACAAGGTGTTGGCTCTGGCGTCAGCCAGTACAGTGGTACCATGAGGGCAGCAAGGCATTGGCTCCAACATCGGTTGATAGAGTGGTACCATGAGGTCAGCACTGACACCCAAGTTGGTCGGTAGAGTGATACTGTGAGGGCAGCAAGATGTTGGCTGTGACAGTGGATGGTAGAGTGGTACCATGAGGGCAGCAAGGCTTTGGCTCTGACCTCAGTCAGTATAATGGTCCTATGAGGGTAGCAAGACGTTGGCTCTGATATCGGTCAGTAAAGTGGTACCATGAAGACAGTAACACCTGGTCCACTATGACATCAGTTGGTAGAGTGGTGCCATGGGGGCAGCAAGGCGTTGGCTCCAATGTCAGTTGATAGAGTGGTACCATGAGGGCAACAAGGTGTTGGCTCTGGCGTCAGCCAGTAGAGTGGTACCATGAGGGCAGCAAGGCATTGGCTCCAACATCGGTTGATAGAGTGGTACCATGAGGTCAGCACTGACACCCAAGTTGGTCGGTAGAGTGATACTGTGAGGGCAGCAAGATGTTGGCTGTGACAGTGGATGGTAGAGTGGTACCATGAGGGCAGCAAGGCTTTGGCTCTGATCTCAGTCGGTATAATAGTACTATGAGGGTAGCAAGACGTTGGCTCTGATATCGGTCAGTAAAGTGGTACCATGAAGACAGTAACACCTGGTCCACTCTGACGTCAGTTGGTAGAGTGGTGCCATGGGGGCAGCAAGGCGTTGGCTCCAATGTCAGTTGATAGAGTGGTACCATGAGGGCAACAAGGTGTTGGCTCTGACATCAGCCAGTAGAGTGGTACCATGAGGGCAGCAAGGCTTTGGCTTTTCTTGTACATCGTTATTCAGTTGCGTGAAATTGCATTATCGATTTGACTTGGCGGTGTTTTAGCTGATTCATCCTAGACACTGCAACAGCAGGCAAGTAAGCTGACGTGTAGGGGTAAAACACAGGCGCAGAGATAGTTCGAAGTTAACAAAAATGTTTCACTTTGCAACTTCCTCCGATGATAGTAGGTTGATTGGTTCAGTTGGGGGGGGGGGGGGGGGGTGACCGAACAGCGAGGTCATAGGTCCCACCGGAATAGTGAACGATGGGGAAAAATGTCAGTCAAGCACTTTCAAAGGAGGCTGCCCGGTATCTGCCTGAAGCGATTTAGGGAAATCACGGAAAACCTAAATCTGGATGGTTGGACGCGGGTTTTAAACCGTCGTCCTTCCGAATGCGAGTCCAGTGTGAGTAGTAATCACTTAAAGGTGGTTGGATAACTTACCAAGGGAACTGAGTTTCCAAAATTTCTGTTGGTGCATATCAATGGCGGAGTCTCGATATTTTTTATAATGGCTGGATTTCATTTATAATCACTTATGAACACTACCGGTGTCATAAATACCTGTGTTGTGATAAAGTAAAATATACCGGAACTGTAAGCTTAAAAGACACATTTTCGGGTGTCTGGAATAACAACAATAATTGTGTTTTGCTAAAGACGGACCCCACTCAAAAACATACGTTCTTGTTAAAGCAAACCCAGACAAAAGAGCTTCGACCTCAAGATGATTATTCTCGGGTTCGTTGTATTTCGACTGAACTTGCTTTTCACTATTGTAGGTGACGAAATTATCTATAGCGACTAGGAAAGTGTTCGTATTCGAAAGTATGTACAGAAGTAGTGCACAATATTGTGTTTCAGCTTTCCACATGCGTCCAGTAACCGCGCAACGTATGGAAATTGCGAAAAATTTCGCCCACCGAGGAATTTTTCCTCCACGCATCCCGTCAGTAGACTACCTTCTCTGTGCTAGCTATTAATGCGCTAACGTCTCTTTATTCTCTGAAATCTTAAACCACACTGCTGTTACGTTAAAAAAAAAAACTAACTACTGAGGCGGTCTATAACAATCGACTTCTTTGTATCCCGGATTCTTCTTTATTATTGCTCAATATTGGCAAGCAGATATTTTAAAACAGTTGTTGACGAATGGAGGGGGGGAATTGTAGCATGTCATTCGTAAAGGAACATGCAAGAAAGGCGAAAAGACGGGATTCCATTCACGTTAGAGTGCGACTGTTTCTCTGAGGACTGCCTTTGGCTTGGCCAGAGAAAGACAAGAAACGAGGGAGCGTGTTGCTTGCTTGTCTTTGCACAAAGACATCCGAAACAAACGGATATGTTTTAGAGGTCAGAAATTTTAACTTCCATCTCAGTGATTTAAGGGGAGCTGGAACGATCCATCTCCTCCATGTTAATTTTACCAAATAGAAGGAACATTTATTCTAAAACCATTAAACATATTGCTCTGAAATTTGGACTACATGTTCGTGAATATATCTCTACAAAGTTATAATGCCATTTTAAGACATATTTATTGTTTTTTTACAATTTTGTTAAACGGTTGTTATTTTTTTCTCTGAAATATTGCACTTTTTCTTCTATAACTCTTGAATTATACAATATTTTTTTACAATTTATTATAAAAATGGAAGAAAAGAAGTAAAAAATATTGTGTATAAACTTCATTGATAGACTGTTAGCAGTTTTTGAGAAAATGTTCCTCAAAGATGAAAATTTTAAAGTTACGGGAAATGGCTTCCAAAGTTTTTAATACATTCCTGCCTCATATGATGGATTATCAGCATCCTCTTCTTTTTCCAGTGTTAGTTTCCTTTTCACTGGTCGTTTCTACCCTTTTGCTGCATGTTGCAGGCTTTTTTCTCTTCTTCCTGCACCTCTTAATCTTTCTTCATAAATTAGGCGCATTGTGGAAATGGTGTTGTGTCCTGGTTGGAAACCTAAACGTTTCAGCACATCACATTTGATAATGTTTCCTTCACTGTATGTTGCCACTGCATCATACACACCAAAATGCAATGTTTTTATCTGTACAAACATTCTTTTGGGAATCCTAATCCAAATTAAATTATTTACACTTTCATTTGCATTTTGTGATTTTGTGTTTTCCCATGTAAACACTTTTCCAATGAACTTGGCTGTGACAAATCTCTGAATATGGGCTTAATTACATCAGTTACAGCATTTGGCAAACTGTTTTTATGGGCACATTCCTTTCCTGATTGGTACTTACACGAAGAGTCATAACCTGTGGGGCACAGTGCATGTTGTGGGTGCTCATTAGTTGATGTAGTATAAAAAATTATGCCCATACTGCACTCCTCATATGCTCAATGCTTCTTGTATTAAGTCTAACTGCACATCCATAATACCTCTGCAATCTATCAATTGCTTCATATTTCAATCTTCCTCTTCCTCCAAGGGTCTTACCATCACTAACCTTCTGGGATTCTAATGCCTGCTTTAGTTTGCGCAAGCGAGCCCCCATGCGCTTCTGCACATGTCCAATGCGCTCCTGTTTTTTAATGTGAATTTCATTGCCATAAGGTTTGAGTTCCTCTACAGCTTTATATCCGTTAGAATCACCAGCTTCTAGATAGTTAGTGTATCGTACATTATACCACTCCTGTGGTCTGGAAAAAATTGTTTCGACTCCCTCTGCTTCCATCGCTCCACTCGTGCCTTGAAAATTTGCTTCACAACTTTCACTATGTTCGTCCTTGGTATTGCCCTTACTGCTACAATGTTTTGAGAGAATAGCAACATCAATTACTTTGCAACTGTCTCCACTGGTAGCCGTCACAGCTCCATCAAGAGATTTATGACCTCTGCGTTGCCACGATCCGTCTAAAACAACAGTTAAACCTCTACAACTCCCATTATCGGTCACAGTTTCTTCAACTGCTTTCTTCATTGTTGCTTGAGAAATATCTTCAGCAGAAGATCGCACCAATTCATTATAAAATCCAAACTTGGTTGGTGGTTTTGGCAAGTTCATAATTCCACATAACATTGTCCCTGGAGCACTGCCCTTGACAGTGCAACGCGAGCCACACACTAGCCTAACATTTATGTCATACACCTTCTTTACACTATTACCACTACGAGGTATACTGTTAGAATTAGGAAACGAATCTTCTGCAGCACATTTGCTACACTTCAATAACATTTTACATGCCACACCAATGTGTGAAGTTATTTTCAATTCCAGTCCTCTTTCTTTGCAAACTTGGCATAACACGCTTTGTTTGAAAATATTAGAGAGTAAGGAAATGTTAATTATTTCATTCACATCATTACTGTCACTTTCATAGTTTTCAAATTTTTCTTTGCTGTCACGAAGTTTCTTGCTGGACGAAGTTCTATAACATTCATTTGGAGTAGTCGGTGAAGCAGTCTGAGCAGCATCTCCCTTCGAAACAACAAAAGATTTCTTCTTCCACCCATTGTGCCTTTTCTTAAACACTCGATTACTGAAACGGGGCATATTGATATACACAGACCAAATACGTAAAACAGGTACGAACAAAATTCGTCATATACCCAAAAGTGAACAGTTAGACAACACAAAGCAAACTCCACAAGTCAACACACACGGCATACCGTTTATACAGGGTGTTTCAAAAATGACCGGTATATTTGAAACGGCAATAAAAACTAAACGAGCAGCGATAGAAATACACCGTTTGTTGCAATATGCTTGGGACAACAGTACATTTTCAGGCGGACAAACTTTCGAAATTACAGTAGTTACAATTTTCAACAACAGATGGCGCTGCAAGTGATGTGAAAGAGCTAGAAGACAACGCAGTCTGTGGGTGCGCCATTCTGTACGACGTCTTTCTGCTGTAAGCGTGTGCTGTTCACAACGTGCAAGTGTGCTGTAGACAACATGGTTTATTCCTTAGAACAGAGGATTTTTCTGGTGTTGGAATTCCACCGCCTAGAACACAGTGTTGTTGCAACAAGACGAAGTTTTCAACGGAGGTTTAATGTAACCAAAGGACCGAAAAGCGATACAATAAAGGATCTGTTTGAAAAATTTCAACGGACTGGGAACGTGATGGATCAACGTGCTGGAAAGGTAGGGCGACCGCGTACGGCAACCACAGAGGGCAACGCGCAGCTAGTGCAGCAGGTGATCCAACAGCGGCCTCGGGTTTCCGTTCGCCGTGTTGCAGCTGCGGTCCAAATGACGCCAACGTCCACGTATCGTCTCATGCGCCAGAGTTTACACCTCTATCCATACAAAATTCAAACGCGGCAACCCCTCAGCGCCGCTACCATTGCTGCACGAGAGACATTCGCTAACGATATAGTGCACAGGATTGATGACGGCGATATGCATGTGGGCAGCATTTGGTTTACTGTCGAAGCTTATTTTTACCTGGACGGCTTCGTCAATAAACAGAACTGGCGCATATGGGGAACCGAAAAGCCCATGTTGCAGTCCCATCGTCCCTGCATCCTCAAAAAGTACTGGTCTGGGCCGCCATTTCTTCCAAAGGAATCATTGTCCCATTTTTCAGATCCGAAACGATTACTGCATCACGCTATCTGGACATTCTTCGTGAATTTGTGGCGGTACAAACTGCCTTAGACGACACTGCGAACACCTCGTGGTTTATGCAAGATGGTGCCCGGCCACATCGCACGGCCGACGTCTTTAATTTCCTGAATGAATATTTCGATGATCGTGTGATTGCTTTGGGCTATCCGAAACATACAGGAGGCGGCGTGGATTGGCCTCCCTATTCGCCAGACATGAACCCCTGTGACTTCTTTCTGTGGGGACACTTGAAAGACCAGGTGTACCGCCAGAATCCAGAAACAGTTGAACAGCTGAAGCAGTACACCTCATCTGCATGTGAAGCCATTCCGCCAGACACGTTGTCAAAGGTTTCGGGTAATTTCATTCAGAGACTACGCCATATTATTGCTACGCATGGTGGATATGTGGAAAATATCGTACTATAGAGTTTCCCAGACCGCAGCGCCATCTGTTGTTGAAAATTGTAATTACTGTAATTTCGAAAGTTTGTCCGCCTGAAAATGTACTGTTGTCCCAAGCATATTGCAACAAACGGTGTATTTCTATCGCTGCTCGTTTAGTTTTTATTGCCGTTTCAAATATACCCGTCATTTTTGAAACACCCTGTATTTACTGATATGAACAGTCACTTGCCACAGAGATAAAGCCGTACAACGTTGGAAAACAAAACACTGTCTCATTCCTCAACGATACCCTGCTTGCAGCCAGCGGGCGGCGCCGTCAGAGGTGACACACCAAGTCGCTACAACCGTTTACGCGGCGCGTCAACTTTGCAGCGATAAAGAAACACACTCAGAATTCACTTAGAAGGGTGAAACTTGATTTGTTTTATTCAAAAAACTCCAAATAATTTAATAATGAAAAAAACAAAGAAAGGTTAATTTTGTCATTTTCATCGTTCCGGGTCCCCTTAATAGTCCTTTACTTTTTGATAAAGGCAAGGGAGAACAATTTTATTTTACTTTATTTTTAATCAAACCAAAAACTCTGTGTGTGCAGAGCACCCACAAGGTTATGCATGTGGATGCTCGAGCGCCAACGCAGCCACGTAGTCAGCGCGCATGTAACCTTACAAACAGATGAGTTCGTCAGTTAAATTGAAGAACTGAAAGATTAAGTTTCATTTGGTAAGTTTCTGTCAAGATTACAGACGTTGTGGTTAGCTTTCAACATGTAAAGTACTTGAGTCCATCAATTTGTACGTTTTTATGTACCCAGAGTTACTTTCTTCGTGGGACACCCTTTCTATCCGTGTAGTAATTACAAGGAAGGGTTCAGAAATCGCCCTCCACTCTACACAGACAGTCTCCAGGTCGCGCGCCTGTCGCTGCGACACAACACACACCGCGCCGCGCGGCAAGTGAGTGGCTCGCCAGGGCGTATCAAATATTCAGAGCTAATTAGGTACCGGTACCCGCTGCCGTGCACGCCGCAACTCAATCAAAGTTGCGGTCCGGGAGGCGCGGGAGGCACAGGAGGGGGGCTGGGGGGGACGCTAACATATGGATGAGCAGCCCACCACCCTCTCGCTAATTGTTACCGCCTCAGTGAATTACTGCCGCCGATTGGCGCACGCTGCGCCCTTGGCGGCCAGTCGAGTGTCATCCTGGTAACCTGCTGGGAACTCGTCACGACGTGGTAACATCTTCCAGAAGACCAAGTCACGTCGTCTTGTGTGAACAATCTCACCTCTCCATGATTCACATCGTACGAATGACAAGGGATACGTTTCTGACATCCAGTGTCATTAATGGTGTAACGTCCCCTTAGAACAATTTATACAAGACTGTGCTTAAACTGACACACAATATTTTTAGCGCAACGCAATCTGACTTTCAAAAATCCCTACAAAAGAATGGCCCTGACTAACATTAACCTATACCTTTCACAAATCACTTACCTCACAAAAATCTTCATTACTCGAACTACTGCAATACAGCGAGCGCCACTACTGCCAGCTAAATAAAAGATTCAAACTACGGAAGGCACTAACTACTGATAGGCATAGTTAGCAAATGAAAGATTTTAATAGAGAACAAACAATGTATTTACCTTAATAATCATAATATATATATCAGTTCATGACATCCAGTCTAACAAATTTCAAAACTCCGCCATCTCTCTCCTCACATCCACCACTGCTGGCGGCTCACCTCCAACTGCGCAACCAGCTGCCGCTGCCCAACACTAAAATGGCAGGCAACAATGCAAACTAGCCACAGACTGCACACAGCACAGCCAGTGATTTTGATACAGAGCGCTACGTAACGTTGCCAATAAGAAAACATAAACAGCCTACTTGCAATGGTAATCCTCTAAAACAATTATATTAAGGGGGCTAGGACGTCAAACGGGCCGACTTGGAGCAGGAGAGGCACCACAGGACATTTTAATTTCCACTGTCTATACTTTTACAAGTAAACTCGTAAAACTTTGTCAACATGACCAGGAAGGATTCAGGATTCACACTCGTAGCAGCGGAAGTTCAAAAACATAACAAAATAATTTTTTTTGCATGTGAAATTTCATCATTTTTTCACTTACTATTGGCTGCATTTGTTACTATAGGTACACTTTTCTTCATAAGTAACAGAGACTGTCCGATGAATTTTGCACAGCATACAAACAATACTTACAGGTGTCTGAAACTCTAGAATCTATTTAATTTATGAAATAATGAACGAACTGTTACGTTTTAACCTTTATGTTTAGAAAAAAAATCAAATTTTGTAGTTAATTATCTCAATTTTTACCACAGTTTTTATTAGATTTGGAAAATTTTAGAGTTTCATACACCTGTAAGTATGGTTTGTATGCTGTGCAAAATTCATGAAACAATCTCTCTTACTTGTGAAGAAAAAATGTACCTGTAGCAACAAATGCAGCCAACAGTAAGGGAAAAAATGATGAAATTTCATATCTAAAAAAAATTATTTTGTTATGTTTTTGCACTTCCACTGCTATGAGTGTGAATCCTGAATCCTTCCTGGTCGTGCTGACAAAGTTTTATGAATTTATTTGTAAAAGTGTAGACAGTAGAAAATAAAATGTCTTGTGGTGCTTCTCCTGCTCCAAGTCGGCCCGTTTGACGTCCTACCCCCCTTAAAACCCTGTCCGGGTCAAATAAGCAAAGTATAAGTATGTTTTTTTATTATTCTTCACTTCATGTAGTACCCCCCCCCCACCCCGATCCCCCCCCCCCTGTCACTCCAAAAAGTTTCGAGTCAGGATTAATAGAAAAATAGACAAAATTTAAGATGTCGGTTTTAATGCTTCGTGTGTTCAACCCAAACAAAATGCATGCAAAAACTGAAACGGTGAGATAATAAGAGATGAACAAGAAATGTTGCAGAGGTGGGTAGAATACTTTGAAGATTGCCTCAACAAAAACTCAGATCAGGCCTCAAGAGATACACAGGAACAGGAAGAGAACACAGAGGCAAGAGAAATTGAAAGGGATGAGGCACAAAACTCATCAGTGCTGGAAGTGGATACAGTGATAAATAAACTAAAAAAAATAACCGTGCACCTGGTGAAGATGGGATCGTGTCAGAACTAATAAAATCAGGGGGGCAACTTCCAAGACGTGAAATATTTAAACTAATAAAGAACGTTTGGGTAAATGAAAGCATGCCGGAGGAGTGGAATACTGGAATGATATGCCCAACATATAAGAAAGGAGGAAAGCTCAATTGCGAAAACTATAGAGGTATAACCCTGCTGAATACAGTATACAAGATTTTCTCTGGAGTGTTGAACGAAAGAATAAAGAAGTGTGCCCAGAAGATACTCGGAGAATACCAGTGTGGATTCCGGCCAAACAGAGGCACATGTGATCAGTTGTTTGATGTTAGACAAATAATGGAAAAATTTTATGAATATGATGTAGATCTCTTCTTGTTCGTTGACTTTAAACAAGCTTTCGACAGTATTAATAGATCAGCGTTGTATGAAGGGCTGAAACAATTGGGCTTCTGCGATAAACTAAGAAGGTTAAGCGAGCTAACAAAGAAGGATACAAAAGCAAAAGTGAAAGTGAGTAACAGAATGACAAGGCAATTTGACTTTGAGGATGGAGTGAAACAGGGTGTGGGCTCTCTGCAGTACTTTTTAAATTTTGCACTCAACAGTAGATAAATAGTAAAAAAAGTAGATAAAAGAGGAACAATTATGATGAAGCCCAGCCAGATATGTGCATATGCAGATGATATTGCCATCGTGGCAAGGGATGTAACATCGCTTAAAGAAATATATGGACAAATGGAAGCAGAAGGAACAAGAATTGGACTTACTGTAAATGAAAGCAAGATAAAATTTATGGGTTGGGTTGGGTTGCTTGGGGAAGGAGACCAGACAGCGAGGTCATCGGTCTCATCGGATTGGGGAAGGACGTGGATGGAAGTCAGCCGTGCCCTTTCAAAGGAATCATCCCGGCATTTGCCTGGAGCGATTTAGGGAAATCACGGATAACCTAAATCAAGATGGCCGGACGCGGGACTGAACCGTCGTCCTCCCGAATGCGAGTCCAGTGTCTAACCACTGCGTCATCTCGCTCGGTAAAAAAAAATTTATGGTTATGTCCAATTCTGAAGCTAGAAGAAAACTACAGGAACTGAAGATCTCTGATAAATGCTTCAAAGCTGTTAGATGCTTTCATTATTTGGGTGTCTTCCTCACCAATGATAATAATGTGCTAGGCATAGTTGTCATGCTGGACCTGCCAATTACGAGGCATATTTCGTTTTCCGTGAGGTATCATATGGACTGTTAACAGTTCACCATATTTCAGACCATCTTTTGCCCCTTTCGACTACAGGAGCTACAGCACTTCGTGAGAAACATTACCACACCATGGTACTTCCTCCTCCTTACTTCATGGTGGATATTTGGAGCTTTATATAATTCTTCTCGTTTCTTCGGCTATCGAACGTACTTCATCCCCTCTGAAGAGAAGAGATTAAACTTGCTTTCATCACTACATAGAATTTTTGAATAGTGTTCAGTGCCCCATAACGCACACTTCTTAGAGAACTGTAATCTGGCCTTATTTTTCGTACTTATCACAGGTTTTGAGAAGGTCGACTGCAATTCAGATCTGTAACCGCTAAGCGACGTATCACTGGACCTTCATCCCATGTTTTCCCTGTAGACCATCGTATACTGACCGGGCTGATTTTCTGAGATCAGTCATGCTTGCCCCCGGATGATCCTGTCGTCTTTTTGGGTGGGGCCGACCATTTTGTGCCTTGTTCTCTATCGTCCCCCATAATTTCTGAACCAGGCTCCAGACACTCATAAGCCGTTGTGAGACGCCAAACAACCTCGCAATGAACGACTGAGTTTGGCCTTGACGTAGTGCTGTTAAGACACCTTGTCTGTAATCTACTGAATGTTCTTTAGTCTTAAGCGTCGCTGTAAGTAAATAAAAACATTATGATTAGATTTGCTTTTTGTAGTAAGGTTTGTTGCAGTCTTCCTATTCTACAGAATGCTTATGAACCCCTTGGGAGCACCGTTCTCGGCTAAAGTCCATGCTTACCCTCACTCAGCCATCAATACATGTAACCTCGGAGAGGACAAGCAGTCTTCTGTCTCGACATCCTGTTTGTTTTGATTCTGTATACTTGACGCAGCGTCCTTACAGTCTGTTTGGTCTTCAGTGAAGCCACCAATTCCTCGGTCAATCTCCCATTCCTGTAGTTTTATAGCTACTTACTCAATAAATCTCTCTCCTCCCATTCTGTTGACATGAAGTTTCTGTTTTAATGCATTCTTGTATTTTTCATTTATCCAGTGTATATTAAGTTCTTCTCTTATTGTATTGTTCTATATTTGTTCTCTGAGGATACAGCGTTTAACTTCCTTAAAAGTTTCACATCAGCCGACTTCTTCTTTTGCCTTTCATAGTCAATGTCCGAAATTCGCTTCCATGTAGTAGAGTATGAATAGCTATTAATTTGTAAAATTTTATCTTTGTATCCTTCCTTGTCTTGTAGCCACTCTTCTGTGTATAGGTCTAAATATAATGTGTAACTTGTTTAATTTACACTCCTGGAAATGGAAAAAAGAACACATTGACACCGGTGTGTCAGACCCACCATACTTGCTCCGGACACTGCGAGAGGGCTGTACAAGCAATGATCACACGCACGGCACAGCGGACACACCAGGAACCGCGGTGTTGGCCGTCGAATGGCGCTAGCTGCGCAGCATTTGTGCACCGCCGCCGTCAGTGTCAGCCAGTTTGCCGTGGCATACGGAGCTCCATCGCAGTCTTTAACACTGGTAGCGAGGACAGCGAGGACGTGAACCGTATGTGCAGTTGACGGACTTTGAGCGAGGGCGTATAGTGGGCATGCGGGAGGCCGGGTGGACGTACCGCCGAATTGCTCAACACGTGGGGCGTGAGGTATCCATAGTACATCGATGTTGTCGCCAGTGGTCGGCGGAAGGTGCACGTGCCCGTCGACCTGGGACCGGACCGCAGCGACGCACGGATGCACGCCAAGACCGTAGGATCCTACGCAGTGCCGTAGGGGACCGCACCGCCACTTCCCAGCAAATTAGGGACACTGTTGCTCCTGGGGTATCGGCGAGGACCATTCGCAACCGTCTCCATGAAGCTGGGCTACGGTCCCGCACACCGTTAGGCCGTCTTCCGCTCACGCCCCAACATCGTGCAGCCCGCCTCCAGTGGTGTCGCGACAGGCGTGAATGGAGGGACGAATGGAGACGTGTCGTCTTCAGCGATGAGAGTCGCTTCTGCCTTGGTGCCAATGATGGTCGTATGCGTGTTTGGCGCCGTGCAGGTGAGCGCCACAATCAGGACTGCATACGACCGAGGCACACAGGGCCAACACCCGCCATCATGGTGTGGGGAGCGATCTCCTACACTGGCCGTACACCACTGGTGATCGTCGAGGGGACACTGAATAGTGCACGGTACATCCAAACCGTCATCGAACCCATCGTTCTACCATTCCTAGACCGGCAAGGGAACTTGCTGTTCCAACAGGACAATGCACGTCCGCATGTATCCCGTGCCACCCAACGTGCTCTAGAAGGTGTAAGTCAACTACCCTGGCCAGCAAGATCTCCGGATCTGTCCCCCATTGAGCATGTTTGGGACTGGATGAAGCGTCGTCTCACGCGGTCTGCACGTTCAGCACGAACGCTGGTCCAACTGAGGCGCCAGGTGGAAATGGCATGGCAAGCCGTTCCACAGGACTACATCCAGCATCTCTACGATCGTCTCCATGGGAGAATAGCAGCCTGCATTGCTGCGAAAGGTGGATATACACTGTACTAGTGCCGACATTGTGCATGCTCTGTTGCCTGTGTCTATGTGCCTGTGGTTCTGTCAGTGTGATCATGTGATGTATCTGACCCCAGGAATGTGTCAATAAAGTTTCCCCTTCCTGGGACAATGAATTCACGGTGTTCTTATTTCAATTTCCAGGAGTGTATAAGTGGCGTCACTTTCATATTCGTAGCTCACTACAATAGCTGTAAATTTAACATCTGTTCTTTCTGTTCATCTAGTACTAATCTGGAGCGTGTTGGAAATTTCCTTTTGAAAGCCATTACTCCAGTTTTTGCTGAATTTTTTAGGTGATAGTTCTTACATATTTGATTTAGGCACGCTATTGCAAACTTGAAGTCATTTTTCGTCTTCTGAATAACTATTTGGTCGTCAACATTTATGTATGTGTGTCTTGGTATGAATTTCACAACTTGTTTAACTTCCTGATTCTGTTGCTTACCAATGCCGTCGACATATCTACACTTGTAATAAAGGAAAGTTTCTGTCTCGCTTTTTTGTCTGCATGAAAAGCCTGATCTCAGGAACTACTGCACGGATTTTCATACGGTTTTTGCTAACAGACCGACTGGTTCACGAGGAAGAATTTCTAAATAATTTCCAAATAACTGTCTGAACTATAATGAATTAAAGTCTTCCACGGCGTTTTTCTGTCTGTATGTGAAGGCTAATCTCAGGAACTATATAGGGATTTTGACACAGTATTCACTAACAGAATCATCAAGGAAGGTCTGTGTACACAGCTTATTGTCACTAAGCCAAACAAGTCGCTCGGCCTTAGATAACGCCACCCGCACGAAACCCAGGCAGGTTGTTAGTTAAATACGGTATCTGCAAGGCTACGTAGGAAAAAAAACCTTTCTGCTATCTGCTACCTCTTCTCTCAAGCTGTCCTACTTCATGATATGCTTTACTTGAAGTAGTTACTGTGCTACTAAAACTGATTCAAGAAGAATGTCAGTTAAATCTGCATTTGAAAGGAGATACATTTCCCTTCCCGCCTACAAATAACTGCTGGAACCGCTAAGTACTTCTGAGTATTGAAATAATTTCGTACGAGAATTTTCTGGCATTTGCAAAACCCAGCTGGTAAATATTTGTAAAATACAGGCACACCCACTTCACTGAATTTTAGCTTCAAATTAGAACCACGCCGTGTCTCAGTTGTCCCAATTCACAACTGATTTTTCTACCTTGTTATTTACTGAAAAAGTTTAAGAAAAGTTATCTTCCAAAATTTCTAATCTTACAAACTTTTAAGTGCAAACGTTATAAGTTACGCTTGATCGTGGCCATTGTGAATATCACTTTTAAACAACAAATCACCCTATGTAGTCAAATTTATTATTCTTTCCACAATCCACAGCAGGTTGTGATCATAGAGACAGTGCCATAGATTGGCGTACGTACAAATCACCTATGCCTTTTTTATTGTAATGAATCCTCTTTATGATCGATATGGAATCCTCCGAAACACGTTTGGAAAATTTAATATACGTGACTGCCTACATAATTTGTTGTTTCTATTCATTTGTAAATCTTGTTTCAATTTAGCTCGAGGCTTATGAATTTTTCTGCTTGTGTCTTGAACTGGATTTGTTCATTTTGCACATCGAGGAGTGCAGTAAATCTTCATTGTTCAAGTGCTTCTTCCCGAAGAACCAGTCTGCATTTGAATGCCATAACTTGGTCAAACATGTTTACAACTATCCAATCTTTTTCTTCCTTCTAGTTTTAAATGTAAGCTCAGAGTGAACATTCATTCTGTGAGCCATCCCCTAGGCTGTGGCTAAGCTACTGGAAGGGGACAATCCTATTTGCCATGACGATTTTCAGGTAGGTTTGGCCCTAAATGTGAATGAAGTCGCGAATTTGATAAATGTACTCAACCTTTGTGATGTTATATTGTTTGTAAGAGGCCAGAGATGTTGATCAGAGAGCATTTTGAAGAGAGCAGTAGTGTGTGTTGGACATATTTGGTTTGGAAAGGATGGAAGCTGTGTAGTGGAGACAGCATTACTTGAAAAAACATATTGTACTAATATGTTTCAAGGAAAGAAAATGAGAATAACAATGGAAGAATGTCAAAAACCAACTCTGAAGATAATCCAGTTTTTTATACATGTTTACAACTATCCAATCTTTTTCTTCCTTCTAGTTTTAAATTTAAGCTTGATTAGAACACTCTGTATGGTTAAAGTGTGCTGTAGAAATTTTGTTGTGAAGCACATAGGCTTGTCTAGTAGTTGAAAATAGTGTCAAGGAAGGAAATTGTACTCAAGAGAGTTATTACGAAATATTTTTGCTGTCTTGTCGAGGTGTGAGGACTTTGTAAAAAGGTATATTGTTGTCGTGGCCTAATGAAGCATAGATACGAGGGCTGTTCAAAGAGTATGGTGACTTTTTAATTTGCATGGGCAATATACATTCGATTATCGATCTTTTTTTTGTAATCTTGATACTAATGTCCCGAACATATGTTCACAGTTTCAAGTGTAGAGCATACTTCGTTTGTGTTTGACAGATAGAAAGGTTAGACATTATTTATTGTGCTCGGCGATTTTAGATCGTTATAAAAAATGTAGCAAAGAATTTGCATTAAATTTTGTGTTAAAAATGGTTGGTTGGTTGGTTGGTTTGGGGAAGGAGACCAGACCGCGTGGTCATCGGTCTCATCGGATTAGGGAAGGATTGGGAAGGATGTCGGCCGTGCCCTTTCAGAGGAACCATCCCGGCATTTGCCTGCAGTGATTTAGGGAAATCACGGAAAACCTAAATCAGGATGGCCGGACGCGGGATTGAACCGTCGTCCTCCCGAATGCGAGTCCAGTGTCTAACCACTGCGCCACCCCGCTCGGTGTGAAAAATGGAATCAACTGCTCTAAAGCGCTTGAAATGTTGACAGTGGCATACAGTCAGTCTGCTCTAAATAAAAAGAATGTTTACAAATGGTACAGGCTCTTCCAGGCTGGCTGAGAAGATGCCAATGACGAACCTCGCTCTGGACGCCCCAGCACATCAATAACAGATGATACGGCCGAAGCTGTGAAGAAATTAGTTTTGGAAAATCGTCGAATTACTGTAGGAGAAGTTGCTGAGGAAGTTGGCATATCTTTCGCCTCGTGTCATCCACTTTTTTCGGATGTTTCGGACATGAGACGTGTGTCAGCGAAGTTTGTTCCAAAACACCTCAATTTTGATAAGAAGAACCGTCGAATGAGCATCGGTCCGGACCTCTAGAATGACGTCATTGATTATCCTGTTGTTGTTGTTGTTATGGTCTTCAGTCCTGAGACTGGTTTGATGCAGCTCTCCATGCTACTCTATCCTGTGCAAGCTTCTTCATCTCCCAGTACCTACTGAAACCTACATCCTTCTGAATCTGCTTAGTGTATTCATCTCTTGGTCTCCCCCTACGATTTTTACCCTCCACGCTGCCCTCCAATACTAAATTGGTGATCCCTTGATGTCTCAGAACATGTCCTACCAACCGTTCCCTTCTTCTGGTCAAGTTGTGCCACAAACTTCTCTTCTCCCCAATCCTATTCAGTACCTCCTCATTAGTTACGTGATCTACCCATCTAATCTTCAGCATTCTTCTGTAGCACAACATTTCGAAAGCTTCTATTCTCTTTTCGTCCAAACTATTTATCGTCCATGTTTCACTTCCATACATGGCTACACTCCATACAAATACTTTCAGAAATGACTTCCTGACACTTAAATCTATACTCGATGTTAACAAATTTCTCTTCTTCAGAAACGCTTTCCTTGCCATTGCCAGTCTACATTTTATATCCTCTCTACTTCGACCATCATCAGTTATTTTGCTCCCCAAATAGCAAAACTCCTTTACTACTTTAAGTGTCTCATTTTCTAATCTAATACCCTCAACATCACCCGACTTAATTCGATTACATTCCATTATCCTCGTTTTGCTTTTGTTGATGTTCAACTTATATCCTCCCTTCAAGACACCATCCATTCCATTCAACTGCTCTTCCAAGTCCTTTGCTGTCTCTGACAGAATTACAATGTCATCGGCGAACCTCAACGTTTTTATTTCTTCTCCATGGATTTTAATACCTACTGCGAATTTTTCTTTTGTTTCCTTTACTGCTTGCTCAATATACAGATTGAATAACATCGGGGAGAGGCTACAACCCTGTCTTACTCCCTTCTTAACCACTGCTTCCCTTTCATGTCCCTCGACTCTTATAACTGTCATCTGGTTTCTGTACAAATTGTAAATAGCCTTTTGCTCTCTGTATTTTACCCCTGCCACCTTTAGATTATCCTGATTTGCTCAAAAGGTCGTAACTGTTGAAGAAACATGGGTTTACGGTTATGCCGTCAAAACCAAAGCCTAGTCGTCCCAATGGAAACCTCCTGGAGAGTCAAGACCGATAAAAGCACACCAAGTTCGATCAAATGTCAAACTTTTTTTTCCAGTTACCGTGGCGTAGTGCATCACTACTTTTTGCCTCAAGGTCATACGGTCAATAAGGAGTATTAGCTTGACGTTATGCGTCGTTTGCGAGAAGCAATACGCAAAAGTCGTCCGTAATTGTGGAAAAACAATTCATGGCATTTGCATCACGACACTGCACTTGCTCATTCAACACCGGTTTTGGTCCCCTGCGACTTTTTCCTGTTCCCAAAATTGAAGAGACCTATGAAAGGATGAAGATTTTCAACGATTGAGGAAACTGAAACTGCATCGCTGGAAATACTCAAGGCTGTACCAAAAAGTGCTTATGAGAAGTGTTTCGAGGATTGAAAGAAGCGCTGGCACAAATGTATTGTATCTGAAGGCGACTACTTTGAAGAGGACAACATGAATATTGATATATAAGTAAATATTTTTTCATAAAAATATAAAGTCACCTTACGTTTTGAACACACCTCGTATATTTATTTGGAGCCTTTGTTCTCATTTAGCAGTCGTTAAGATTAGTTCGCCATTTTCATTTTTACTTTCATGTCTCTGTTTGCACACTCGCACTGCACATCGCGAGTTGTGTACTGAGAATCATTTTATGGAAATTTGTAAGAAACCGTCTTGAATTGCACATCACAAGTACTGCAGTTTTTTCCCCTTTGCACATCAACATTCCTAATAGTAACTGGTTGTAGAACAGAGGAGCGTTCCGTCCGCATAGGTATGGTGATAAATTTAATTATCATCAAGGTTCATGTCCATTGTAAGCCACAGTGATCGCCATAGTGCATTTGTGAAAATAATATCATAGCAATTCAGAAGCTTAGTAGAAGATTTCAGTTAAGTGATATCTTGTGAATTTTCAAACAGTTTGAACAGAAAGTCAGATGCTTTAAATTTTTAGTTCTTTTGCTCTGTAATTACAACAACAATTCTGATACAGTTAATGTTTTCAAGACTAAAGATAACGATAAGCTACACTCCTGGAAATTGAAATAAGAACACCGTGAATTCATTGTCCCAGGAAGGGGAAACTTTATTGACACATTCCTGGGGTCAGATACATCACATGATCACACTGACAGAACCACAGGCACATAGACACAGGCAACAGAGCATGCACAATGTCGGCACTAGTACAGTGTATATCCACCTTTCGCAGCAATGCAGGCTGCTATTCTCCCATGGAGACGATCGTAGAGATGCTGGATGTAGTCCTGTGGAACGGCTTGCCATGCCATTTCCACCTGGCGCCTCAGTTGGACCAGCGTTCGTGCTGGACGTGCAGACCGCGTGAGACGACGCTTCATCCAGTCCCAAACATGCTCAATGGGGGACAGATCCGGAGATCTTGCTGGCCAGGGTAGTTGACTTACACCTTCTAGAGCACGTTGGGTGGCACGGGATACATGCGGACGTGCATTGTCCTGTTGGAACAGCAAGTTCCCTTGCCGGTCTAGGAATGGTAGAACGATGGGTTCGATGACGGTTTGGATGTACCGTGCACTATTCAGTGTCCCCTCGACGATCACCAGTGGTGTACGGCCAGTGTAGGAGATCGCTCCCCACACCATGATGCCGGGTGTTGGCCCTGTGTGCCTCGGTCGTATGCAGTCCTGACTGTGGCGCTCACCTGCACGGCGCCAAACACGCATACGACCATCATTGGCACCAAGGCAGAAGCGACACTCATCGCTGAAGACGACACGTCTCCATTCGTCCCTCCATTCACGCCTGTCGCGACACCACTGGAGGCGGCTGCACGATGTTGGGGTGTGAGCGGAAGACGGCCTAACGGTGTGCGGGACCGTAGCCCGGCTTCATGGAGACGGTTGCGAATGGTCCTCGCCGATACCCCAGGAGCAACAGTGTCCCTAATTTGCTGGGAAGTGGCGGTGCGGTCCCCTACGGCACTGCGTAGGATCCTACGGTCTTGGCGTGCATCCGTGCGTCGCTGCGGTCCGGTCCCAGATCGACGGGCACGTGCACCTTCCGCCGACCACTGGCGACAACATCGATGTACTGTGGAGACCTCACGCCCCACGTGTTGAGCAATTCGGCGGTACGTCCACCCGGCCTCCCGCATGCCCACTATACGCCCTCGCTCAAAGTCCGTCAACTGCACATACGGTTCACGTCCTCGCTGTCCTCGCTACCAGTGTTAAAGACTGCGATGGAGCTCCGTATGCCACGGCAAACTGGCTGACACTGACGGCGGCGGTGCACAAATGCTGCGCAGCTAGCGCCATTCGACGGCCAACACCGCGGTTCCTGGTGTGTCCGCTGTGCCGTGCGTGTGATCATTGCTTGTACAGCCCTCTCGCAGTGTCCGGAGCAAGTATGGTGGGTCTGACACACCGGTGTCAATGTGTTCTTTTTTCCATTTCCAGGAGTGTATATTCAGGTCTACATTTTTGTCTGAATCATTTTGTTTTGCTGTCAGATGGCATACGAAAATTTCAGATAAAAGGATTGCTTTCTCGCAGACGAATTGCTTGACGTAATGGCGCGTCTGGATTTCGCATCGTACTGCGTGAACTTCACACATGTCCGTTCAACAATTATATATTTTTGTAGTTCTGCTGCCCTGCACAGAAGCTAGCACATTTCGATATCAAAATAAGTTTTACACATTACTTTCATCGCTTGTGAGTGGTAGTGCCACTAGTTATACATGACAGCTTGTGTGAAGTATGGAAGGTAGGAGATGAGGCAGTGCAGAAAGCTGAGCCTCGTGAACATGTCGTGAGCTTCGATTGGATAGCTCTGTCGGAAGAGCACTTGCCCGCGCAAGGTAAAGGTCCAAGATTCGTGTCTCAGTCCATCACACACTTCCCAGGAGACAAAACAATGGAGGTAACGGCAACCACCACAAGAAGGCAGCCATTCCGTAAGAACGAAATGAGTAATTATGTAAACACATTTTTATGTGGACTGCAAACCAACAAACGAAGTGAATATTCCTCTAGATCAGGTGTCCCTTCTCTCTCTCCGCAGGATGGTCACATGACACGCTAAGAATGTAAAGAACGTCTTTAATATCTACACGTATCAAAAATAGTTTTGCATCATCCCGGTCCCCAGAACTCGTCAGGATAGACGTTGACTGTGGATATTGTATTACAGGCACAGTCCCTTTGACTGTTCAGAGATGTCACTAAAACCGTCCGAAGATGTAAACAACCATGCATGAGGAGCGTCTATTAGATCTCCAGGGGATCCAACACCCAATCAGTTCCTTGTGGAATAACAAGGAAGGAGGAACACGGCTCCACAAGTAAAGCTCGTGTTGTCTGTAGGTCAACCGTGCCTAGACAGTCAGTGCCGTGGTTCGATCGCGCCCGCATTGTTACTTTTTGCCAGGAAGGGCTCTGAACAAGGGATGTGTCCAGGCGTCTCGGAGTGAACCAAAGCGATGTCGTTCGGAGATGGAGGAGATACAGAGAGGCAGGAACTGTCGATGACATGCCTCGCTCAGGCAGCCCAAGGGCTACTACTGCAGTGGATGATCGCTACCTACGGATTATGGCTCGGAAGGACAGTAACGCCATCGGTTTGAATAATGCTTTTCGTGCAGCCACAGGACGTCGTGTTACGATTCAAACTGAAAGCAGTAGGCTGCATGATGCGCAACTTCACTCCCGACGTCCATGGCGGGGTCCATCTTTGCAACCGCGACACCATGCTGCGCGGTACAGATGGGCCCAACAACATGCCGAATGGATAGCTCAGGACTGGCATCGCGTTCTCTTCATCGATGAGCGTCGCATATGCCTTCAACCTCACAATCGTCAGAGACGTGTTTGGAGGCAACCCGGTCAGACTGAACGCCTTAGACACACTGTCCAGCGAGTGCACCAAGGTTGAGGTTGCCTGCTGTTTTGGGGTGGCCTTATGTGGGGTCGACATACGCCGCTGGTGGTCATGAAATGCACCATAACGGCTGACCGATAAGTTAATGCCATCCTCCGATCGATAGTGAAACCATATCGGCTGCATATTGGCGAGTCAGTCGTCTTCATGGACGACAATTCGCGCCCCCATCGTACACTTCCTCCAGGATAACGACATCGCTCGACTAGAGTGGCCAGCATGTTCTCCAGACATTAACCCTACCGAACATGCTTGGGATAGATTGAAAAGGGCTTTTTATGGACGACGTGACCCACTAACCATTCCTGAGGGATCTACGCCGAATCGCCGTTGAGGAATGGGATAAATTGACCAACAGTGCCTTGATGAACTTGTGAATAGTATGCCACGACGAATACAGGCATGCATCAATGGAAGAGGACGTACTACTGGGTATTACGGGTCCCGGTGTGTAGAGCAGTCTGGATCACCACCTCTGAAGGTGTCGCTGTATGGTGGAACAACATGCAACGTGTGGTTTTCAAAAAAAAAAAAAAAAAGGGCCGAAATGATGTTTATGTTGATGTCTATTACAATTTTCTGTACAGGTTTCGGAACTCTCGGAACCGAGGTGATGCAAAACTTATTTTGATATGTGCATAATACATCTACTTTTGTTAAACATGTTGAATTATTAAATAACGTTAGTCAGTCAACGAAATTGGTGACACTTAGCGGTCTCTGAAAAAAAATATTTTCTTAATTTTGATCTTCGTGGTACTTTCATGTTAGAGCATAGTCCCCCGTAGAATGAAAATTCATTCTGAAGAGGAAGTTTTTACGTAAATTTTAGCGCATTTTCACTGTGTGAGATTATCAGTGTAGCTTCACACAGACATATACACTACTGTGACCTGACCCAGTTTGTGCTCGATTGATGACATATTGTGTTAGAAAGGAAAATGGTTTTAAGACGGATAAGGACTGCACCTGTTGTGAACGGATGCATGGGAAATTGAGCACCGTCAGTAAACAGCTGGAAGCTGTGTTGGCCACAGTCGAAAGGCTTCAGGGTGTCGCCCCTGGGCTGTGGTAGGGTTGGGGCACTTGAGACGAGTGCTTTGGCACGTCTGGAGCCTAAAGTGTCTCCCGTGATACCTGATGTCGCACCATCTTCTGGTTAGCACGTCTCAGGAGGACTACGCTTGTGAAGGATTGCTGGTGACCAGGCGAAACTACTTCTGTTTGGCCGTAACTGTGGGTACTTTGATTGCTCTGGGAGAGAGCTCATCAAACTAGAAGACAAGAAATATGTGATTATTACAGAAATGAGTAAAAGATTTACTCAAGTTTGACACACTTCTTTGTCGGAGGAGTATAGAATAATTTTCGACTGTCATGAGCCAGCAAAGCACAGTTTGAGTCAGTGAAATGAAACGTGTGCAAACGGCTTTTAACTACCTTAAGTAGCAAGTTTCATTCGTGCAGTAGCTGCTACGTATTTTGTAACAAAGAGTATCTTCAGTGAGCATATCAAGCTTAAACGAAACTCAAATACGTATAACATTTCTGTGATCTCAAACCCCGAACCTTAAAATACGTCTGATAATTAAGACAGGTTGGCTAAGCCAAAACTGAGGCCATTCGACTTACATCGAAACATCGACTGTCGACGGTCCCCGCGCCGTGGCGTTTTAGTAAATACACAGATAATATGTATATTTATTGTTGCTTACGAACTCGTGTGTGAACTGTTCGATTTAAATGCACTGTAAGCGCATTGTTCGCGCATTTTTCTTTTTTTTTTTTTTTTTTTTGTTTGTGTCCGTTTTTAGTTCTTTCTCGCATTTAATAGAGAACTCAATGTTTGCAGCTTTTAACAGAACTGCATTCAACTTCATTATATGTTGTTACGGAACGAGTATGTAATTCTGTTTCGAATGGTATTACTGCCACTTAGTGCCACGCATTTCACAGTGGATTGCAGAGTGTGGATGTTGTTGTAGGTGAGTATACTTTGTAGTCTTAGTGGCTAGAGCATTCTTCCTCGCAAATGTTAAAAATGCAACATCAGTTACGGAAATGTTTTCACACGTTTTTAAGAGGTACTACAAACAATACATTCTATCAGAAATCATTGAATAAAACTCTCGAGTGAAAATTTCAGAGCCTTCCATTAAATGCGAGAAAGTACGAGAAACAGATGCGATCGAAAATAAAGTAGAATACGAGCAATACATTTACAGTGCATTTAAATCGAACAGTTCACACACGGATTCCTGAGCAGTAACGGATAGCTATGAGTCCCTAGAATACCATGCGACGAGACCAGCTTCTGCTTCATATGAAAGAAAAACAAATATGGAACCGTTTTCGCATCCAGTAATACGAATGTGACCAAAAAATTAAGCAGATTACGAGCAACATACGATGTGTGATCAAAAGTATCCGGACACCCCCAAAAACACACGTGTTTCATATTAGGTCCATTGTGCTGCCGCCTACTGCCAGGTACTCCATATCAGCTACCTCTGTGGTCATTAGACATCGTCAGAGAGCAGAATGGGGCGCGCCGCGGAACTCACGGACTTCGAACGTCGTCAGGTGATTGGGTGTCACTTGTGTCATACATCTGTACGCGAGATTTCCACACTTCGAAACATCCCTAGGTCCACTGTTTTCGATGTGATAGTGAAGTGGAAACATGAAGGGACACGCACAACACAAAAGCGTACAGGCCGACCTCTTCTGTTGACTGACAGCGACCGCCGACAGTTGAAGAGGGTCGTAATGTGTAATAAGCATGAGAGGCACCCGCATGCCTTGCTCATACTGTGGCATCAAGCAGTCAGGCCTGCAAGATGAGTGGTCTGCCAAGCGAGTGGATTCATTTTTTATTTATCAAGTAACATGAACTCTAGTACTCACAATTAACTTAAGAGTTATTCTCCTGCTTGGATATTGCGCAACGGAAACGCACATCTGACTATTAGTAATTTACACAACTCTGACAGTTCACTACGCACTGGCAATACCACATTTTCGTTCTCATTCAACGGCTTTGATCAACCCGTGGCCATCGCACTGAATATGAATGGCGCACACATTATAAATTCTGGATATCATGGCAACATACAATTCGAAGGAAAAGGCCACCAATCTTTTTCTTTTCACCATCTTATTTATTCCGATAAATTCTACAACCTAAACACACAAATTCTATAACCTACAACAATAACACATGAGAAATTCCGCCCAGTGGGCATGGCTTTACATTGGTGATTCTCTATCTCATGGTCTCGTAATTATTTAACGCTACAGTGCACTTTCTGGATAGGATGGTGGATCTTTTTCTATATCTCACACTTCGACTCACACCCATCATTACGAAAATTTCCTCCAGACCGAGCGGTACAAAAAGGAACATGCATAACCCACTGCCTCTGAAACTATCTTGTTACTCTCCCATGCCAACCACACATGCTAAAATTTCATGAAATACATCACACTGGCAACATACAATACAAAGAATAGTCACAACGTTATAATCACATCACTTTCAGCTTTCCCACTTCAATTGGTATTTATCCCAATTTCACACAACACTGCCCCACTTCGTAATTTTTCTTCCCTACTATGAACTCTGGAGGATATATGCAAGTCTTCCTGTGCAATGCAAGCCAAGTGCTGGATAGACAGCTGACTCACCTTGCTTCTCTCTCAGAGTATTATAGTTTGAATCAAGTGTCACATGGAAACATAACACGCAAAGTAATATTAAGAACATATTCATCACACACGTGAGTCCTCAACTGATACCATGGACGAGTACTTCTCTTTATCCTTTGTCTCATACACAGATTGAAACTCACACAGTACTCACCACGTGGAAGTACTCGTCTCTAATTTCAAGTCCTGCACACGCCATTTCTTAAATATTTCCAACTTATAGTACACACGCTAGTAATTCAGCTTAACTTAAGCACTCGGAAGTATTTCAACTTATTGCTACACGTGGTTTCATTGTGACCGTCGGTCACTTCCGAAGATTACTATGATCCCCTTAATATTACCTGCCTAACATTTAATTCTCCCCACAAAAGTTCCTGAAATAGAGAAATTATTATTCCAAATTACTCTTAAGTACTTCATATGCATACCATGTCCCCACTCTTTTGTCTTTACGGAGCACACCTAAGACAGGTCTTAACCAACGCTAGATCCAGTGGCAGAGTGCTGAAACATGGCCGTTCTTCAGGTCCTCTCGCACCTCTGCCGAAGAGGGGGAGCACCTTGCTACCGTATTGGTCAGCCACATTTCAGGTGCTCAGAGCTCCGGTAAGTTTCATCTCTTTGGTTTCACCAAACGTGACCAAAAGAACGTCTGAAAGATTATCATATATTCACATTCACTATCTGCGGTTAGCAGACGACCATACATTCATTCATTTCACAGATATCACCAAACTGGATGTAGGGATTTATTTTGTGGGAGTGCACATCTGATCAATTAAATAAATAAATTGTCATTCTTTCCCACACTGGTATCCGGCTTCGCTGTATTAATTGAAATTGAACTATTTTTACAAAAAATATGTTGTTCTGACAAGAATAATGAAGTATGTTGTACCTATTTTCATTGTCGGGCGGTACTGTACCCTTTCAAGCAGACTTCTATCCAGACCATCACACCGGAATTCCAGACTGCATTAGGATCCGGTGCAAGTACTATGACAGTTAGACGGGAGGTGAGAAAATTTGTACATCATGGTCGAGCGGCTGCTCGTAAGCCACACACCAAACCGATGAATGCCAAACGGCGCCTCGCTTGGCGTAAGGAGCGTAGACAATGGACGGTTGAACAGTCGAAAAACGTTGTGTGTCGTGACGAAATACGGTACACAATGCGGCGATCCGATGGCAGGATGTGGGTATGGCGAATACCTGGTGAACGTCATCTGCCAGCGTTTGTAGTGCCAATAGTAAAATTCGAAAGCGGTGGTGTTACGGTGCGGTCGTGTTTTTCATAGAGGGGGCTTTACACCCCTTGTTGTTTTGCGTGACACTATCATAACACGGGCCTACATTGATGTTTTAAGCACCTTCTTGCTTCCCACTGTTGAAGAGCAATTCGGGGATGGCGATTGCATCTTTCAACACGGTCGAGCACCTGTTCATAATGCACGACCTGTGGCGGAGTGGTTACACGACAATAACATCCCTGTAACAATATCTGACCTGCACAGACCCCTGACAGGAATCATATAGACCACCTTTGGGATGTTTTCTTGAACGCCACTTTGCGCCAGGCCTCACCGACCGATGTCGATACCTTTCCGCAGTGCAGCATTGCGTGAAGAATGGGCTGCCATTCCCCAAGAAACCTTCCAGCACCTGATTGAACACCATATTGAATTCCAGCAATACCGATACAGGGTGCCACGAACTTGTAAGTCGTTTTCAGCCAGGTGTCCGAACACTTTTGATCACGTAGTGTATTTATAATGCAATTCAGTAGTACAATGCACATAAGAAGGTTGTAATCACGAACACTATGCGACGAAACCAGCTCTTCGACATCTAATGTCTCACGATTTATAACTTTTGACATCCATATGATGATAGCTAAGCGGCCGAAACTGCGATATTCGATTTAAATAATGTGATTTACAAAATTTTGCATGAAATCCAGCTGCGAGAAGTTAATCGTAGTTTTAGACTGAGATCTCTCGAATGTATTACTCATGCCTCGCAAGGTAACAGAAACATTTCTAGGTACACATTTTACCATCAGAGACTGATGACCTCAGAAGTTAAGTCCCATAGTGCTCAGAGTCATTTTTTACCATCAGACTACCAGGTCCAACGACAATAAGAGAAAAATATTATATGTACGCATGTGAAATAACGTTCCAAAACGCCACGCATAAAAACTGGACTGTCTATTTTTGTGGTGGAAAGGCAGAGACAAGAGTTATGGACAGCCCTTGGGTTAGGGACCACTTGAATTCCCAAGAGAAGGTGTCACTACCCTACAGTACGTGGTCGATTACGCACTTCTTTCTGCCTAGGTAAATGGAGCAAATCGGTCGGTTCTTTTAGCATTTGATATGGTCTATGGTGGATCTTAATGGACTTATGGACGATTCCTCAGTAAAAAATCCCTTTTTTGGGGTTTTTTACTTCTTCGTACCATAACTGAGCCGTGGATTCCAAGATGGGAAAGCTCAGCAAATGGCTGAAATTTTTATATGTCCCTAAGATCTCCAAAACCTTGAAAAATTTCTTGATATCCGTTTCTGAGTTACAGGTCAAAGCTATCCTTCTTCTACACAAAAAATATGCACGTAAAATCCGGTATGAGCCTAAATCTAAATAATAAATAACCGCAAAAATTGCTCAAATTTTGACGGCATATTCTCGAAGCGTTGATCTAGAAGTGTCATATTCCCGTGCTCAAAAATCTCTATTAGTTCACAGGCGGTTCACTAGAAAACTCCAGAACAGCGTTTTTTCCCATTTTTTGGTAGCAAAGCCGAGCCACGGATTCCAAGACGGTTATGTACAGCAAGTGAGTGTAATTTTTACAATATATCCTTAAGAGCCGGATCTCAGGCAACCTTAAAAACGTTCTCGATATAATTTTCCGTTTCCGAGATGCAGAGATTAAAAGTTCCCTATTTACACACTTAAAATACGCAACTAAAATCCGGCGTGAAGCAAAAATGTAGTTTATAAAATGACTTAGCACGGGGAAATATGCTGTAATGTGTCTACGTTATCATCAGAATAGTTCTGGCAACCTCATGTTGTAGTACCGAAGCACATGTAAAATTTTTGTGCGCGTAAAATCGGGTCTAAGGTGTAAAATTAGTTTTGCTTTATTTCAGTTTCACATAACAAACTATCAAAATTTTATTGAACCATAAACTTCTTTTCATATGAGTATTTATTACTTTTCCGCCGTCTCTTTCCCTACTACCACTCCTCTCTCAGCATAAAAAATGCGCGAATTTGTTCGCCTGCCAAAAAATTTTGAGACAATTTTTAAAGGTTGTGAGGAAGGTAGGCCGGCCGCTGTGGCCGAGCGGTTCTAGGCGCTTCAGTCGGGAACTACGCGGCTGCTCCGGTCGCAGGTTCGAATCCTGCCTCGGGCATGGATGTGTCTGATGTCCTTAGGTTAGTTAGGTTTAAGTAGTTCTATGCCTAGGGAACTGATGACCTCAGATGTTCAGTTCCATAGTGCTTCTAGCCATTTGAACCTTATATATATATATATATATATATATATATATATATATATATATATATATATATATATATATATGAACCTTATATATATATATATATATATATATATATATATATATATATATATATATATATATATATATATATATGAAGGTAGAATGAGGCAGCTGGTACCCCACTTTTCTATCGAAATCTTTTAAACAGGAGCATATTCGTCTTTTCCAGCTGGTTCATCTAATAGTTTTATTTCGCAATGCAAGAATACGAATCTGTGTGTCATATGTTCGAATTCGAAGTTCACTGCCAGGCCACAAGGAGCGCGGCCGTCGTTCACTGTTTCTGTATCATAAAATGGGGCTTACGCTTCTTATAACTTGGTGTTCTGCGGTCTCGGTAGACCACGCTCCTGCAACTGACGAATTTCGACATGTGCTAGTGGAGGTTTCTCCTTATTACGGGAGGCATAACACGATTTCCTTACACGCGTCCAACATTCAAATGCGATTTCTGAATGAGAATCCCGCTGTGCAGTTCTTGCAGTAGACTGCGGTTACTCCTGATTACTTTTTGTGGTTTCGCTGAAAACCTTATCATCCACGTGGCTAAGCACGTGGTATACTTTACGTCATTTTGGCGTTTGTTACATGCCACCCTCGCAGTATTCTTTTACGGTGCAGTCGAAGACATATTTTCGTTATATCAGCAGTATGGTAGTTCTGTTTTCCCTTAAAACCGAGTTTAGTGATAAAATGTATCAGCGGAAGAACAAACAGTGGACTATCTGGCGAGTCGAGCCCGTTATGTAGTGACGCATATATTTAAAAATTCAGCTCCAGGACTCAGCACTTTCACAAATCACTGACGTGCCACCATAAATTCATTTGCATCCCAGATTACGTTGTCTGGCGTCATTAGTTCACGAACGAAGCGATAAGCACGCGACACGTTGCCTTGAGTTTTAATACTCGTTTACTAACGTGACAAGTCGGGAAATATGTAATGAGGTTGACTTTGATCTTATAAATGGAAAAAAAACACACAGTTGAGATAAGAAAATGATACTTGGATACTAGTTGCCATTAACTGACGCACTCCTCGTCTCTCGAGAGGTATCACAGGCAACGTGGCCACTTACAGCTTATTAAGTGGCCCTGATTAATCACACTTCAGCGGACCGCTTATCTCCGCAGTGTCTTGTAGCAAATAATGTTACTTCAAAAAATGTGAAAACATGTTGAGGAATTCACAGATATAACGTGTGGGGCAGAACAACGGCAAAGGCACCTTCCTCAACTTACACAACATCGGAAGGAACTTTTGGTCGATAAATAAATGTATTAAAATACCTTAGTTATAACGTGAAGATGTAAAATACCCAGTTATTTTAATGTTCTGATTATTGTTCTTATGTTCTACAAATATAGTACATGGTGACCCTATAGAAAATTAAAAAAAAGAACACCTCATAACTCTCCACGTTAACTTTTATTTAGTGGTCATTTAGTTAAGGTCCCTCGTTGGTGCCATTTTATGTAATACTCAGTTCTGTAGCTTATAGCTACATTTTTCAAGCTGATCCTATGTCCTGAAACATACGGTAGTACTACGCAGCAAGTTGGTCAGATAAGGCTATTTTGTCTAAAACTTACATGGCGAGACCGTGGCTGTGTACAATTAATGTAGGTTAATTCTTACAAAGAAAAAGACAGCCACCAGCCACTATTAACACTACTATTTATTTAGGTAAATAGCGCCGTAACCGGTTTCGAACTCGCAAGTTCATCATTAGACGGTTGTTCATGTGATTTACAAGATACACTTTACATAATCTTCAGTTTTCGATTTTTATTCTTGCGCTCTGGCGAAATATTCTTGGTGTGTTGGTGTGTTGGTAGAGAACAGCGTTAGAAGCGCCCTATGTGGACATAACTAACATCCAAACGATGAAATACAGAGTAAATAAATATGTGAGGTTAAGTGGTTATGGTACCTACGTCGAAAATTCCGCGCGATTTCGTTGCGAATTTGCAGGATTGTATTTTTCGAATATTCCAAAATATATCCATCACTTGTGTAATTTGTACATCACCGTATTGTGCAAAGCACCGCACACACACACACACACACACGCACACCAAAAAGAATTTGCCACATGTGAAGTTATCATCAATATTGCGGATTTACAAATACAACAGTGTCAGAGACGTTCTCTCTCAGAGACATTACGATACACAAATTGCTTTGACTTCACAGTATGACTGTTTTTAAAGAATAACATAACATAATGAAAATTAAAATGCAAAGATAAACCTTACATTATGAGCATATAATATTACAGATGAAGTTGACAGATGCAGTAACTAGCTTGTGTGAATGCTACTTACATGGTATTATGTAAATAGTGTGCTATTATTCATTTTACCTCACCTCTATGTTGCTCCTTGTATATAGCAAGCATATATAGTATATATGTAAAGTGTATCTTGCAAATCATGTGAACAGCCGTCTGATGATGAACTTGCCAGTTCTAAACCGGTTACGGCGCTATTTACCTAAATAAATGGCAGTATTAATAGTGGCCGGCTGCTGTCTTCTTCTTTGTAAGAATTAACCTACATTAGTGTGATAGTGGTGTACTTATTACACTAATCCGCCTGAGAAGCTAATTTATTTCCATTACATTCAAGTGTAAAAATTTACTCTTTAGTGTAGCTTTGGCGTGCCATGTAAAATAAAAGGACCAGTTGCAGGAATGTAATTAAAATAATCTTTATATCCATAGTTACAACTGGTCTGGCCCGCAGTGAAACTCTATACAAAACGTACCCTGTACAATAAAAATATTTCCATTAAATCTAATATTGGACCAAACCAACAACAGCCTCATTATATTAATAATTACTACCTATATATGCCTCGGAGACAGACAGAACATCGGCATGGGTGCTGTAGTAGTAGATAGTGCGACGACAGTGTAATGGTGTACTGGTGCTGAGCAACACATGAAGGATGGTAGCATTTTTGCCTGGCGTACATTGTTTGCAGGAATGCTGCGACTGGTTTGTGTGTGAATGTGTGTGTGTGCGGAGGGGGGAGGGGGAGGGCGGGGGGGGGCGGCGGGTGACCGTGGCCCGCCCTGAACATGATATCTAAAATTACTGGAAATCACTATAACTGATGCTCATCACTTATAAATCGGATTTTAAAGTGACTCATTTCAATTAGGATTATAAAAATTATTCTTCTCTAATAATATTCCATTTTTAGCAAGGTGTAACATTCATGGCTAGCTGGCCAGGAGCAGACCGTAATGTTGTGCAACATGGTTTAAAACTCTCTGTTACGTAACATACTGCATTTTTGTCATGAGATAAGGCGTGGCTATTCATATGGAGGCAGTGTCTCCAAGTCTCCTTGTTTGATCGCCACATGGCCTTATATGGTGGCGACACTTCTGGCTTCTGATTGGCCAGAGTACGAGACACGGACTCCACTCCCACTTGATGATTCGGTGGTATCTGCTGCCACGAGTGGTCATGAGTGATAGGTCAGTCGTATTGGAAGTATTCACTGCCCAAAATATTTATCAGTGATGAAGTGTTATTAAACTTTATACAGGCTGGAGAAAAATTGTGTCATGAAATTTTAACCATGGATAGCTGATGCCAGTAAGAACCAAAATTACTATGCTTATCCTGTTGAGAATGGTCTTTCAGATCATGGTGCACAGCTAGTAACCGTACATGACATAGCTCCATGCAGTATATCAAATCAGACTTTCAAAGCAATGCGTTCAATTAACAATATAAATATTGCAAACTTTAGGGAAAGCCTACAGCAGCTACACTGGGATGAAATGTATAAGGAACTCGATGCAAACTTGAAATGTAACTTACTTCCCGATACATTTTTACGGGTATTTGAAAATTGTTTTCCCAAGAAAATAGTTAAACATAATTCCAAGAAAACATATAAAAAACCTTGGCTAACTAAAGGAATAAGAATATCTTGCAACCGTAAAAGAGAACTGTATCTAACAACTAACTGACCCTGAAATAGTTCAATATTATAAAAACTATTGTGTGGTACTACGAAAAGTTATTAAAAAGTCCAGAAGCATGTGTATCATGTCTGAGATCAGTAACTCTGATAATAAAATTAAAGCAATTTGTTATATTATTGAAAGGGAAACAGGACAACCAAGAGTACAGGAAGACTGTAGTGCCATAAAACTGAATGACAAGTGTACTAACAAACAATCAGAAATTGAACATTTTTTCAATAATCATTTTTTAAATGTTGTGGAGAAAATAGGATCTAGATCTTCACTAGAAGAGGCAAGGCTACTAATAGAAGAGGCCATACCTGTGCAGTTTGAAACAACTGTAATTCCACCAACCTCTCCCTCTGAAATCAGTAAAACAATAAACTCACTGAAAAGTAAAAGCTCTTACGGAATTGATGGCATTTCCAGCAAGGTACTTAAAGCTTGTTCCCCACAGATAAGTAGGATTCTCAGCCACGTATGTAATAGCTCTTTGGAGCAGGGCGTTTTCCCTGATAGACTGAAATATTCCATTGTAAAACTATTGCATAAAAAGGGGGATATGTCGGATGTCAACAACTACCACCCAATCTCTCTTCTGACAGCTCTATCAAAAATTTTTGAGAAAGTAATGTATTCAAGAGTAGCCTCCCATATTTGTAAAAATAAAGTACTAACAAAATGTCAGTTTAGTTTTCAGAAAGGCTTTTCAACCGAAAATTCTATATACGCTTTCACTGATCAAATATTAAATGCTCTGAATAACCGGACATCACCCATTGGTATTTTTTGTGACCTCTCAAAGGCCTTTGATTGTGTAAACCATGGAATTCTTTTATATAAGCTAACTCATTATGTTTTGAGTGGGGCAGTGCACAAATGGTTTAATTCATACTTAACTGGAAGAATGCAGAAAGTTGAAATAAGTGGTTCATGTAATGTTAAAACAACAGCTGATTCCTCAAACTGGGGGGCTATCAAGTTTGGGGTCCCACAGGCTTTGGTCTGAGGTCCTTTACTCTTCTTGATATACATTAATGACTTACCATTCCATATTGATGAAGTTTCAAAAGTTAGTTCTTTTTGCTGATGATACAAGTATAGTAATAACATCCAAAAACCAGGAACTAAGTGATGTAATTGTAAATGACGTTTTTCACAAAATTATTAAGTGGTTCTCAGCAAATGGACTCTCTTTAAATTTTGATAAAACACAGTATATACAGTTCCGTACAGTAAATGGCACAACTCCAGTAATAAATATAGACTTTGAACAGAAGTCTGTAGCTAAGGTAGAATTTTCAAAATTTTTGGGTATGTCCATTGATGAGAGGTTAAACTGGAAGCAACACATTGATGGTCTGCTGAAACGTCTGAGTTCAGCTACATATGCTATTAGGGTTATTGCAAATTTTGGTGATAAGAATCTCAATAAATTAGCTTACTATGCCTACTTTCATTCACTGCTTTCGTATGGCATCATATTCTGGGGTAATTCATCGTTGAGTTTTTCTACTCAATTCATTGTTCAAAAACGTGTAATCAGAATAATTGCTGGAGCCCACCCACGGTCATCCTGCAGACATCTATTTAAGGATCTAGGGATCCTCACAGTAACCTCACAGTATGTATATTCACTTATGAAATTTGTTGTTAATAATCCAACCCAGTTCAAAAGTAATAGCAGTGTGCATAGCTATAACACCAGGAGAAAGGATGATCTTCACTATGCAGGGTTAAATCTGACTTTGGCACAGAAAGGGGTAAATTATGCTGCCACAAAAGTCTTTGGTCACCTACCAAACAGCATCAAAAGCCTGACAGATAGCCAACTAACATTTAAAAATAAATTAAAAGAATTTCTAGATGACAACACCTTCTACTCATTGGCTGAATTTTTAGATATAAATTAAGGGGAAAAAAATTAAACATAAGTGTCATGCAATATTTTGTGTAATGTAATATCTTGTACAGACATCTTTTATTAACCTGACACGTTCCACATCATTACGAAGTGTCGTATTCATGATCTATGGAACAAGTATTAATCTAATCTAATCTGCTAATGTTGTGTAAGTCGACAATGCACCATGTTTAAACTACAGAAACTTGGCGCCACGGGCTTTGATTGACCGTGGGATTGGCCTGTTGCCATTCGTCAGTTCACGGGCAGCGCTATGATTCCCTCGGCCGATCGGAGGGCGTGGTGCCAAGTTTATGTAGTTTAAACATGGTGCATTGTCGACTTACACAACACTAGTAATTTTGGTTCCTATCAGCATTAGCTATCAAGGGTTAAAATTTCGTGACACAATTTTTCTCCACCGCGTACGCATCACGATTAACAACTTAGGTGGTGGCAGTAGCTGAGAACAGTCATGTGTTACATGTCGCAGTTCATGGACTGAGTACAAATTTCGTGCATAATTTTTGAATTCCTTGGTTGCATCTTTTGGAAAACTTAACAATTCTTTTAAAGAAAAATTAGACATTCCTTTACAAAAAATAAATGAGAAACTTGAAGAAGTAAATCAGAAAGTTGATAATCAAATAACATTAGAGGAACTCTTGTTGACCATGAATCGACCGTGACTGTTTCAAAAATGTGAAAAGGATTTCAAATATTGCTACCAGTTACACAATTTGTTGACAGATAAATTGTTTATTTAGCGACTTGTTACGAGGTGATATCTCATCATCAGGCTATACTGGCATAACAAAAACATTTAAATGTAATGCAACAAATCAAATTACTGCTCTTAAAACTTCTTGAAAAAAAAGATGAAAATATTGAAGACCCTAAGGAAGTTATTCACTTTATCAGAGGTAGTATCTAATAATAAGGAAGTAGTACAAGATGGATGCACACACTGATTCGATTAATATCGACCCTTGTATCGACCCTTATATCATACAGGCCTTTGTTCGTTTTGCTTAAAGCAGCTCATTGTCAGTTAGACACTCGAGTTCCTCAAGTACACAGTACATTTGTTACATATTTTTATGAGCTTCAAACAGGAGCAATTTCAAAAATGGATAGGCATTGTGATTGCTGTGTACAGATGCGAGCTGAGCTAGTGACCCTTCTTTCACAGCTCCAGGCGGTGTTGGCTTCCATCACACAGCTTGAGGCTGCTGCCAAGGGGCATCACTGTGGGGGGTCGGACGCGGGGATGCGAGGGACGTTGAGCACAACCCACGTGTCCCCCAATCGGTCCACTGCTGTGACCGCCCCTGGCACTGTCTGCATTGAAGTTGACCCCTCACCCATGGTCGATTGGGAGATCATTCCAAGGTCTGGCAGTCATGGAAAGACTTTCCGAGGGGTTGATCGTAGGGCCTCCCTGGATCGTTTGATGGTCATCTGTGGCTGACGAAGTCTCTGAGCTGGATGCAGTCGTCCACCCTGTTCCAGAGGAAGCTTCTCGGCCCGCAAAGTCTGGGCATTAACAGAGGGTGGGTTTGTTGGTAGTTGGAAGCTCCAACGTTAGACGTGTAATGGGGCCGCTTAGGAACGTGGAAAGGAGAGGAAGGAAGCCAGTGTGCACTCCGTGTGCACACTGCGGGGAGTCTTTCTGGATGTGGAAAGGGTGCTTCCGGATGCCATGAAGAGTACAGAGTGCAGCCAACTGCACGTGGTGGCTCATGTCGTTACCAATGGTGTGTGTCACTTTGGAACGGAGGAGATTTTATCTGGTTTCTAGCGGCTAGCGGAAATGGTAAAGACTGCTTGAGAGATTAAGGCGGAGCTCACCATCTGCAGCATCGTCGACAGAACCGACAGTGATCCTTTGGTCCAGAGCCGAGTGATGGGTCTGAATCAGAGGCTTAGGTGGTTCTGTGATCGTGTAGGCTGCAGATCCCTTGACTATCGCCATCGGGTGGTGGTTACCGGGTTCCGCTTAATAGGTCAGGAGTCCATTACACGCAGGGAGCCGCTACACGGGTAGCAGGGGCTGTGTGGAAGGGACTGTGCACCTTTTAGGTTAGAGAGTCTCAAAAACCACAGAAAGGGCGCTGTCTAAAAGGTGGCAGGTAAAACACAGTAAGGCAGTTGTAGAAACGATTGGTATTGTAGTTGTAAATTGTCATAGCTGTGTTGGGAAAAAAACAGAGTTCCAACCCCTAATAGAAAGCACTGAAGCTCAGATAGTTATAGGTACGGGAAGCTGGCTAAAGCCGGAAATAAGTTCAGCCGAAATTTTTTCAAACGACCTGACGGTGTTGAGAAAGGGTAGATAAATACAGTTGGTGGTGGAGTATTTAATACTGTCACAAGTAGTTTACTTTGTAGTGAAATTGGATTAGATAGTTCCTCCGGAATAGTACAGGTAAAGGTTATACTTGACAATCGGACTAAAGTTTTAATTGGATCGTTTTACCAACCCCCCCACTCAGAAAATATAGTTGCTGAACAGTTCAAAGAAAACCTGAGTCACATTTCAAATAGGTACCCCTCTCATACAAATATAGTCGGTGGCGACTTCAATGTATCCTCGATATGCTGGAAAAATTATACATTTAAAGTCGGCGGTAGGTACAAAACGTCATCCGAAATTGTACTGAATGCTTTCTTGGAAACTTATTTTGAACAATTAGTTCATGAGTCCACTCGAAGCGTAAATGATTGTGAAAGCATACTTGACTTCGCCGGCCGAAGTGGCCGTGCGGTTCTAGGCGCTGCAGTCTGGAACCGCGAGACCGCTACGGTCGCAGGTTCGAATCCTGCCTCGGGCATGGATGTATGTGATGTCCTTAGGTTAGTTAGGTTTAACTAGTTCTAAGATCTAGGGGACTGATGACCTCAGAAGTTGAGTCCCATAGTGCTCAGAACCATTTGAACCATACTTGACTTCTTAGCAACAAATAATCCTGGACAAATAGGGAGTATCACGACGAATACGGGGATTACCGACCACAATGCGGTTGCTGCTAAGCTGAATACGGTAACACCCACAACGATCAAAAAGAAAGGCAAATTATATCTATTTAAAAAATCTGATAATAATGCTCTTAACGGCTTTTTAAGAGACAGTTTCCATCCCTTCCAATCTGATCACGTAAGCGTAGAAAAGATGTGGAATTATTTCAAAGAGATAGTATCGACGGCAGTTGAAAGATGTATACCACATAAATTAATAAGTGATGGTTCTGATCCCCCATGGTACACGAAACGGGTCGGATCGCTGTTGCAGAAGCATCGAAAAAAGTATATAGGAAAGTCAAAACATCCTTCGGTGGCATTAAAAGCAAGGGTAATAACATTAAGAGAGCAATGGGAATTCCACTGTTAAATGCAGAGGAGAGAGCGGATAGGTGTAAGGAGAACACTGAAGGCTTCTATAAGGGGGGAGATTTGTCTGATCTCATAGAAGAGGAAACAGGGGGCGATTTAGAAAAGATAGAGGATCCAACATTAGAATCGGATTTTGACGAACTTAAGATAAAATAAGGCAGAAGGGATAGATAACATTCCATTAGAACTTCTAAAATCTTTGGGGGAAGTGCCAACAATACGACTATTCACGTTGATGTATAGTATGTATGAGTCTGGCGACATACCACCTGACTTCCGGAAAAATATCACGCACACAATCCCGAAGACTGGAATAGCTGATAAGTGCGATAATTATCGCACAGTCAGCTAAAAAGCTCATGCATCCAAGTTTCTCAAAATAATATACAGAAGAACGGAATAGAAAATTGAGGGTTTGTTAGATGACGATCAGTTTGTCTTTAAGGCATCAGAGAGGCAAGTCTGACGTTGCAGGACTACAGAAAAGTCAAGATACATTCACAGGATTTGTCGACCTGGAAAAAGCGCTCTACAACGTAAAATGGTGCAAGATGTTCGAAATTCTGAGAAAAATAGGGGTACGCTATAGAGGCTGGTAATACACAATGTATACATGAGCCAAGAGGGAATAATAAGAGCGGACAACTAAGAACAAAAGTTATTGGATTGAAAAGGGTGTAAGACAGGGATGTGGTATTTAGTCTCTTCTTTTTAATCTGTAGCAATGGTGGAAATAAAAGAAACGTTCAGGAGTGGTATTAAAATTCAAGGTGAAAGGCTATCACTGATACAATTCGCTGATGACATTGCTATCCTGAGAGAAAGTGAAGAAGAATTACATGATCTACTGAATGGAATGAAGTCTCGTCAGTACAGAATATGGATTGAGGGTAAATCGAAGAAAGAAGAAAGTAATGATAAGCAGCAGAAATGACAAAAGCAACAAAGTTAACATCAGGATTGATGTAGTTAAGGAATTCTTCTACCTAGGCAACATAGTAACCAATGACGGACGGAGCAAGGAAGACTTCAAAATTAGACTAGCACTGGCAAAAACGGTATTCCTGGCCAAGAGAAGTCCACTAATACCAAACATAATTTGAAGAAGAAATTTCTGAGAATGTGCGTGTGGAGTTTTATTGTACGGTAGTGAAAAATGGACCGTGGGAAAACCGGAGCAGAAGAGAATCGAAGCATTTGAGATGTGATGCTACAGACGAATGTTGAAAATTAGGTGGATGGTAAGGTAAGGAATGAGGAGGTTCTTCTCAGAATCGGAGAGGAGAGGAATATGTGGGAAACACTGACAAGGACAAGGGAATTACTTCCATGGTACTAGAGGGAGTTGTACAGGGCAAAGCTGTAGAGGATGACAGAGATTGGAATACAACCAGGAAATAATTGACGATGTGGGCTGCAAGTGCTACTCTGAGAAGATGAGGTTGGCACAGGAGAGGAATTCGTGGCGGGCCGCATCAAAGCAGTCAAAAATTAATGACACAAAAAAAGGCCATACGTTATTTTGCTTCCGAGGTAGCACATCGCCTTCAGTCCGTGTACTACACTCATGCTCATAAATTAAGGATAATGCTGATATATGGTGAAACAACGCTCTGGTGGGCGGTTTGCGGGTTAAAATCACCTTGGGGTATGACCATGCGGTGCATTTGACCTGCAGTCGTCGCACGGTGGCGCTGGCAGCAGTCCACACAGGCAGTGGTGTGTTGGTGCATGTCAGAGTACGGTGCAGCGAGTAAGTGTGCAGGTGTTTTCAGATGTGCTAATGGTGACTGTGTATTGAAAAATGGCTCAAAGGGGTAGACAACTAGGGCAACTGGAGGCTGGTCAAACACAGCAGGTCGTAGCATGGGCCCTCCGTGTGACACAAAGTGTGATCTCGAGATTATGACAACGATTCCAGTAGACAGGTAACGTGTCCAGGCGCCACAGTATGGGACGTCCACAGTGTACAAGACCATAAGAAGACCGATATCTCACCATCAGGGCCCGCAGACGGCCACGGAGTACTGCTGGTAGCATTGCTAGACACCTTACCGCAGCCACTGGAACAGTTGTCTCCAGACACACAGTCTACAGACGACTGAACACACATGGTTTATTCGCCCAGAGACCTGCAAGACGCATTCCACTGCCCCCTTGGACACAGGAGAGCCCGTAAAGCCTGGTGTCAAGAACACAGTACATGGTCATTGGAACAGTGGTCCCACGCTATGTTCACGGACGAGTCCAGGTATAGTCTGAACAGTGATTCTCGCCGGGTTTTCATCTGGCGTGAACGCCCGCATCTCGTGGTCGTGCGGTAGCGTTCTCGCTTCGCACGCCCGGGTTCCCGGGTTCGATTCCCGGCGGGGTCAGGGATTTTCTCTGCCTCGTGATGGCTGGGTGTTGTGTGCTGTCCTTAGGTTAGTTAGGTTTAAGTAGTTCTAAGTTCTAGGGGACTTATGACCACAGCAGTTGAGTCCCATAGTGCTCAGAGCCATTTGAACATCTGGCGTGAACCAGGAACCAGATACCAACCCCATAATTTCCTTGAAAGGGACCTGTATGGAGGTCGTGGTTTGATGGTGTGGGGCAGGAATATGAATGGTGCACGTAGACCCTTGCATGTATTTGACAGAGGAACTGTAACAGGTCAGGTGTATCGGGACGTCATTTTGCGCCAATATGTCCGCAATTTCAGGTGTGCAGTGTGACCCACCTTGGATGGTAACGTACATCCCCGCCGAGCTGCCATCGGGGAGGATTACCTTGAAACATAAGACACCAGGCGAATGGAGTGGCCTGCCTGTTCTCCAGACCTAAACCCCATCGAGCACATCTGGGATGCTCTCGGTTGACGTATCGCTGCACTTGTTCAAATCCCTAGGACACTTCAGGAGCTCCGATAAGCAGTGGTGGAAGAATGGAAGGCTATACTCCAGCAGCTGCTTGACCACCAGGTCGAGAGTATGCCAACCCATTGTGCGACCTGTGTACGTGTGCATGGTGATCTTATCCCATATTCATGTCGGGGTACATGCGCAGGAAACAGTGGCGTTTTGTAACACATGTGTTTCGGGACGGTTTTCTAAACTTATCAGCAATACCGTGGACTTACAGATCTGTGTCGTGTGTGTTCCCTATGTCCCTATGCTATTAGCGCCAGTTTTGTGTAGTGCCACGTTGTGCGGAACCACATTCTGCAATTATCCATGAGTGTACGTCGCCCCCAGTGTTCACATTGTTTCTCCCCATTTCATTTCCGCTACTCTTCGTTACTTCCGTCTTTCTTTGGTTTACACTCAACCTGTACTCTGACTTTATTTCATGCAACAGATCCTGGAATTTTTGCTCACTATATTTCAGGATAGCAATGCCATAAACGAATCTCATCATGGATGTCTCTCCATCCTGAATTTTTATCCCCCTTCTGCACCTTTCTTTC
Organism: Schistocerca cancellata; assembly: GCF_023864275.1. Taxonomy (NCBI): domain Eukaryota; kingdom Metazoa; phylum Arthropoda; class Insecta; order Orthoptera; family Acrididae; genus Schistocerca; species Schistocerca cancellata. The sequence continues at coordinate 1,214,974,837 of NC_064626.1, forward strand.
TTTTCGCCGTTGCTTCTTAGATATTGAATGTGAAAGTGGGGATGAAAGGCTGCAGCCTTGTCTTACCCCATTTTTGAACGGAGTACCTCTCTCTTTGTTTTTCATTGTTTTTGCTGCCACTCGTACAGAAATTATATCCCTCGTCTTTCCTGATAAACTATACATATAATAAAAATGTACACGAATTACAGTCCCAGAATACATCTGCAAATACACTCCTGGAAATTGAAATAAGAACACCGTGAATTCATTGTCCCAGGAAGGGCAAACTTTATTGACACATTCCTGGGGTCAGATACATCACATGATCACACTGACAGAACCACAGGCACATAGACACAGGCAACAGAGCATGCACAATGACGGCACTAGTGTAGTGTATATCCACCTTTCGCAGCAATGCAGGCTGCTATTCTCCCAGCGAGACGATCATAGAGATGCTGGATGTAGTCCTGTGGAACGGCTTGCCATGCCATTTCCACCTGGTGCCTCAGTTGGACCAGCGTTCGTGCTGGACGTGCAGACCGCGTGAGACAACGCTTCATCCAGTCCCAAACATGCTCAATGGGGGACAGATCCGGAGATCTTGCTGGCCAGGGTAGTTGACTTACACCTTCTAGAGCACGTTGGGTGGCATGGGATACATGCGGACGTGCATTGTCCTGTTGGAACAGCAAGTTCCCTTGCCGGTCTAGGAATGGTAGAACGATGGGTTCGATGACGGTTTGGATGTACCGTGCACTATTCAGTGTCCCCTCAACCATCACCAGTGGTGTACGGCCAGTGTAGGAGATCGCTCCCCACACCATGATGCCGGGTGTTGGCCCTGTGTGCCTCGGTCGTATGCAGTCCTGATTGTGGCGCTCACCTGCACGGCGCCAAACACGCATACGACCATCATTGGCACCAAGGCAGAAGCGACTCTCATCGCTGAAGACGACACGTCTCCATTCGTCCCTCCATTCACGCCTGTCGCGACACCACTGGAGGCGGGCTGCACGATGTTGGGGCGTGAGCGGAAGACGGCCTAACGGTGTGCGGGACCGTAGCCCAGCTTCATGGAGACGGTTGCGAATGGTCCTCGCCGATACCCCAGGAGCAACAGTGTCCCTAATTTGCTGGGAAGTGGCGGTGCGGTCCCCTACGGCACTGCGTAGGATCCTACGGTCTTGGCGTGCATCCGTGCGTCGCTGCGGTCCGGTCCCAGGTCGACGGGCACGTGCACCTTCCGCCGACCACTGGCGACAACATCGATGTACTGTGGAGACCTCACGCCCCACGTGTTGAGCAATTCGGCGGTACGTCCACCCGGCCTCCCGCATGCCCACTATACGCCCTCGCTCAAAGTCCGTCAACTGCACATACGGTTCACGTCCACGCTGTCGCGGCTTGCTACCAGTGTTGAAGACTGCGATGGAGCTCCGTATGCCACGGCAAACTAGCTGACACTGACGGCGGCGGTGCACAAATGCTGCGCAGCTAGCGCCATTCGACGGCCAACACCGCGGTTCCTGGTGTGTCCGCTGTGCCGTGCGTGTCATCATTGCTTGTACAGCCCTCTCGCAGTGTCCGGGGCAAGTATGGTGGGTCTGACACACCGGTGTCAATGTGTTCTTTTTTCCATTTCCAGGAGTGTATTTGCGAATCGTGAACTGTGCGTGGTTTACAATATGCCCACTGAGAGATTGTTTACTGCAGATACTCTATGTCAGTAACGAATTCCATACAAGACCCCAGGCATTACGCGATGCTGTGGCAAGTAAAGGAAATATAACGGCATCAGACAACGCAATACCATATCTCGTCGAACGGCAGTAGTGGTATATAACAGTTTCGGAATTATCTTCGCGATTTCTTTCTTAGAGAGACAAGATGTGCGATGCATATATGTATGAGATCTGGAGCTGGCAAAGGCTGCGATCCGGCGCCAGACACCGCATCGTTCATCGCCGCCCTCCACAGCCGCTGGCGGGGCGGACGGCGCAGAGATATGAGTTTTCATTACGCTGAAAGCCCTTGTGTGCGCACGGACACGTCGCGCTCTTTCAAGCTGCGGATTAGGGACATCGAATTCGCATTTACAGGAATTGTTTTCGTACGTTTACTATCTTTGCTCTAAAAGAAACAGTGAACTGGAGAAAGAAGAGGCGGCGTAAATGAATGTTAGGAAACGGTTCTTGAATTCCAGCGCCATCAAGCAGATTGCGTGCCTGGCTAGGAGAGCAGCACCAAGGCATTCTGTGTTCTGAAGGAAAGTAGAAGGGATTACGCATTTACTAAGGGCAAACTGTCAACTTATCAGTTACTGGAAATCTTTTCATTTGGTACTACAATGAATATAAAACGATAAGATCTTCTGACCAGCCTGTCCTTAATTATGCCGAAACACTCCCAGTATAATATCGAAAAATATCTACATCTACATCTACATCCATACTCCGCAAGCCACCTGACGGTGTGTGGCGGAGAGTACCTTGAGTACCTCTATCGGTTCTCCCTTCTATTCCAGTCTCGTATTGTTCGTGGAATGAAGGATTGTCGGTACGCTTCTGTGTGGGCTCTAATCTCTCTGATTTTATCCTCATGGTCTCTTCGCGAGATATACGTAGGAGGGAGCAATATACTGCTTGACTCTTCGGTGAAGGTATGTTCTCGAAACTTTAACAAAAGCCCGTACCGAGCTACTGAGCGTCTCTCCTGCAAAGTGTTCCACTGGAGTTTATCTATCATCTCCGTAACGCTTTCGCGGTTACTAAATGATCCTGTAACGAAGCGCGCTGCTCTCCGTTGGATCTTCTCTTTCTCTTCTATCAACCCTATCTGGTACGGATCCCACACTGCTGAGCAGTATTCAAGCAGTGGGCGAACAAGCGTACTGTAACCTACTTCCTTTGTTTTCGGATTGCATTTCCTTAGGATTCTTCCAATGAATCTCAGTCTGGCATCTGCTTTACCGAAGATCAACTTTATATCATCATTCCATTTTAAATCACTCCTAATGCGTACTCCCAGATAATTTATGGAATTAACTGCTTCCAGTTACTGACCTACTATTTTGTAGCTAAATGATAAGGGATCTATCTTCCTATGTATTCGCAGCACATTACACTTGTCTACATTGAGATTCAATTGCCATTCCCTGCACCATGCGTCAATTCGCTGCAGAGCCTCCAGCATTTCAGTACAATTTTCCATTGTTACAACCTCTCTATACACCACAGCATCATCTGTAAAAAGCCTCAGTGAACTTCCGATTTTATCCACAAGGTCATTTATGTATATTGTGAATAGCAACGGTCCTATGACACTCCCCTGCGGCACACCTGAAATCACTCTTACTTCGGAAGACTTCTCTCCATTGACACTGACATGCTGCGTTCTGTTATCTAGGAACTCTTCAATTCAATCACACAATTGGTCTGATAGTCCATATGCTCTTACTTTGTTCATTAAACGACTGTGGGTAACTGTATCGAACGCCTTGCGGAAGTCAAGAAACACGGCATCTACCTGTGAACCCGTGTCTATGGCCCTCTGAGTCTCGTGGACGAATAGCGCGAGCTGGGTTTCACACGACCGTCTTTTTCGAAACCCATGCTGATTCCTACAGAGTAGATTTCTAGTCTCCAGAAAAGTCATTATACTCGAACATAATACGTGTTCCAAAATTCTACAGCTGATCGACGTTAGAGATACAGGTCTATAGTTCTGCACATCTGTTCGACATCCCTTCTTGAAAACGGGGATGACCTGTGCCCTTTTCCAATCCTTTGGAACGCTACGCTCTTCTAGAGACCTACGGTACACCGCTGCAAGAAGGGGGACAAGTTCCTTCGCGTACTCTGTGTAAAATCGAACTGGTATCCCATCAGGTCCAGAGGCCTTTCCTCTTTTGAGCGATTTTAGTTGTAGTTACTGTAGTCAAATACAGGTACACTCTTCTAGTTATGGCAACTCTAATATAGTGCGGTTGAAGTGTCTGAAAAGAAGGTGACAAAAAATTAAATATTTTTGGTAATCATCTGTCTATGGCTCCACAATGATATACTGCTCGTTGAAATAAGTGTCTGGAAAGTATAACCTCGGTTTTGACAATAGATATGAATAATGAATGCGTTGTTGAGATGCATACATCTGTCCATTTATTGAGTTATTTCTACAATAACTTTAAAGTTGTTACTTTTCGTCGTGTCGTAGACAGACGCAATAAGAATGGTAATAATATTACATGTGTGGAGATTGTTCTTTCGGACACTTCAAAAAGTTTTCGTAAACATTTCGTCACATTGGTCTGAGGATTTACTTCAAATTTTCAGAATACTAAATCTTTTGAAACAGCTTCCAAATATACACTCCTGGAAATTGAAATAAGAACACCGTGAATTCATTGTCCCAGGAAGGGGAAACTTTATTGACACATTCCTGGGGTCAGATACATCACATGATCACACTGACAGAACCACAGGCACATAGACACAGGCAACAGAGCATGCACAATGTCGGCACTAGTACAGTGTATATCCACCTTTCGCAGCAATGCAGGCTGCTATTCTCCCATGGAGACGATCGTAGAGATGCTGGATGTAGTCCTGTGGAACGGCTTGCCATGCCATTTCCACCTGGCGCCTCAGTTGGACCAGCGTTCGTGCTGGACGTGCAGACCGCGCGAGACGACGCTTCATCCAGTCCCAAACATGCTCAATGGGGGACAGATCCGGAGATCTTGCTGGCCAGGGTAGTTGACTTACACCTTCTAGAGCACGTTGGGTGGCACGGGATACATGCGGACGTGCATTGTCCTGTTGGAACAGCAAGTTCCCTTGCCGGTCTAGGAATGGTAGAACGATGGGTTCGATGACGGTTTGGATGTACCGTGCACTATTCAGTGTCCCCTCGACGATCACCAGTGGTGTACGGCCAGTGTAGGAGATCGCTCCCCACACCATGATGCCGGGTGTTGGCCCTGTGTGCCTCGGTCGTATGCAGTCCTGATTGTGGCGCTCACCTGCACGGCGCCAAACACGCATACGACCATCATTGGCACCAAGGCAGAAGCGACTCTCATCGCTGAAGACGACACGTCTCCATTCGTCCCTCCATTCACGCCTGTCGCGACACCACTGGAGGCGGGCTGCACGATGTTGGGGCGTGAGCGGAAGACGGCCTAACGGTGTGCGGGACCGTAGCCCAGCTTCATGGAGACGGTTGCGAATCTTCCTCGCCGATACCCCAGGAGCAACAGTGTCCCTAATTTGCTGGGAAGTGGCGGTGCGGTCCCCTACGGCACTGCGTAGGATCCTACGGTCTTGGCGTGCATCCGTGCGTCGCTGCGGTCCGGTCCCAGGTCGACGGGCACGTGCACCTTCCGCCGACCACTGGCGACAACATCGATGTACTGTGGAGACCTCACGCCCCACGTGTTGAGCAATTCGGCGGTACGTCTACCCGGCCTCCCGCATGTCCACTATACGCCCTCGCTCAAAGTCCGTCAACTGCACATACGGTTCACGTCCACGCTGTCGCGGCATGCTACCAGTGTTAAAGACTGCGATGGAGCTCCGTATGCCACGGCAAACTGGCTGACACTGACGGCGGCGGTGCACAAATGCTGCGCAGCTAGCGCCATTCGACGGCCAACACCGCGGTTCCTGGTGTGTCCGCTGTGCCGTGCGTGTGATCATTGCTTGTACAGCCCTCTCGCAGTGTCCGGAGCAAGTATGGTGGGTCTGACACACCGGTGTCAATGTGTTCTTTTTTCCATTTCCAGGAGTGTAGATAAATAAAATGTATAGTTGTCATGATGCAAGAACAAACCCTTGACTGTTTTTGTAAGTTGCCAACAATCAACTCTCACCACTAATTGATACAACGAACTGCGACATTTTGTCGCGCTACTTTTATGAAAGATACTCCTACATAACGACTGGACTACAGACAATTTTCAAAGATGGAAATATAAGTTCGGATTTCTACTGAACTCCCATATATATAACGACTCGACTACAGACAACTTTCAAAAATGGAAATATAAGTTCGGATTTCTACTGAATGTAATAAGAATAATAAAATGCAATTTGAATCATTCAAAATTATGTTTTCATTTATTTGCGTTTAGGTCTGAGGCAGAAATTTAAAGACCAATATTTTTCTGGTGTCTTCACGTTCTCGAATTTAAAATGTAAAACGTTCTTTTCGTCTATAAATGACTAAAGAAGTAGTAATGGCTATACTTTTATTGTATCGAATTCTTTCGGAATACCTAGTATTCACGACTAAAGTGGCATCGAAAGACTCATAAGAATGGTTCAAATGGCTCTAAGCACTACGGGACTTAATATCTGAGGTCATCAGTCCCCTATACTTAGAACTACTTGATCCTAACTAACCTGAGGACATCACACACATCCATGCCTGAGGCAGGATCCGAACCTGCGACCGTAGCAGCAGCGCGGTTCCGGACTGAAGCGCCTACAACCGCTAGGTCACAGCGGCCGGCGATATACCCATAAGAAAAGGTATTATTGTAATATAGAGTTCAGATCATAGGGTTCGTATCAACCGTCATTCCAACTGTAATATTTTCTTTGTAGGCAGACACTACGGTCGATCGGTCTTCAATATTACACCAGACTGGCTATATTTATTAGTGTTGTTGTTTCGTCTCAGAAGTCTACTCTGAACTATGTTGTTAGTTTGGCATGTTGTGTCATTGTCTCGCCAGTGTGTTGACCAACCTGAGTTTGACTTCAGGAAACACGCACAAAGACAAGTACAATACAACACACAACAAATCAGCAGACAGTAACCAACAAATGGCACGCAGTGACATACAACAACGAAGTCACACACAGGTGGGCCAAATACTGAAGAGACAAGGACTCAAAATAGCAGACTGAGCTAACAACACAATACAGAAATGAATTGGAACACAGACAACCGACACTCGTAGACATAGCAAATATGCTGTCTACTAATTAATTAGTAATTGCTATTAGCCTTTATATGTCGGTCAAATGTATAGGAATTTCTGAACCAGATGTACCGAACATCTCAAAGTATTAACAGGTACTCGACATTTGCTGATCACATAGTAGCACAGAATCATCACCCAACATTGAAACCTTTTTAAAAATTCTTAAAACTAGCAACAGCTTGTACCAAAAACTAATAACAAAAGAGTTATCACATCCACAAATCAATATCCCGAGGGACGAATACGAAATGAATACCCATCACAGCACAATAAAACACTATTTGCCACAATAGAAGGACCGCGTAACTAACGTCATCTACTCGAAGACCTCATAGTTAACCTCTAAATTATCTCCCGCAAACTCCATACCACTCACTCTATCTGCCTCTCAAATGCTCTCTGTCTGTCTGTCTGTCTGTCTCTCTCTCTCTCTCTCTTTCTCTCTCTCTCTCTCTCTCTCTCTCTCTCTCTCCCTCTCTCTCGCTCACAGACAACACATACACACACGACACACACACACACACACACACACACACACACACACACAAGACTTTGAAACCGCCCGCCACATCAAATAAACACGAAACGAAAGAAATGAACCCAATGCACAGCACATAGCTATAACAATACGTGAAAGCAGGACCATAAGAGCAAAAAATCGTAGGTAAAACGCGATACATAGCGATTCTCAGCCTGCAAAGTACGAAATACAGAAAAATAAAAAATTTTTCGTTGTTTCCAGTAGACAAGTCGAGGAATGTATGTCAGATACGAAGCTATCAGCTTACACAACTGATAATGTCATATGATAATGTCATATGAGGTTTGTGAATAAGTAATATCCCTATTATTTCCAAATTTAGTATCTGTAACCTATAACTTTAAGCGTAGCATTTAATGCATCAACTCAGTGACATATGTCTTAACTGCATATCCCATATAAATTAATGTAGAATATCTGACACATAATAATCATTCCTGTGTAGGTCACTGGTTGGTTGGTTGCTTGATTTGTGGGAAGTCACCAAACAACGAGGTCACATGTCCCATCAGACAAGGGAGGATGCAGAAGGAAGTCGGCTATCCCCTTTCAAAGGAACCACCCATGAAGTTGAAAATGTTATCTACATAATGGAAAATACGTTCTGCTCTACAAGACCACATGAAATGTAATCGTCTGAATCTGCACCTGAAACAGATCATGCCGCTGTGCAATACGAGCACATTTATTTGAGCAAGGTGCTTTTCAATAGTAAACGGAAGTGTGGAGTCATAACGTAATGTGAGTCAAAATATTCACTATACTGCAACAAGTATGTTGGAACTAGTAAAAGCGTTATCTGAGTAAAAGTCTCCATTTACATCTTAAGTTTCAAGGTTCAAATGGCTCTGAGCACTATGGGACTTAACTTCTGTGGTCATCAGTCCCCTAGAACTTAGAACTACTTAAACCTAACTAACCTAAGGACATCACACACATCCATGTCCGAGGCAGGATTCGAACCTGCGACCGTAGCGGTCACGCAGTTCCAGACTTAAGCGCCTAGAACTGCTCGGCCAACCCGGCCGGCCGTAAGTACTGGGAGATGAAGAAATTTGCACAGGATAGAGTAGCATGGAGAGCTGCATCAAACCAGTCTCAGGACTGAAGATAAGAACAACAACATCTAAAGAATAACCCGCAACATAGCCATTGTGTCAGAGTTGTATTAGAAAATACGCGGTCCAGTCACATTAATGTCTCACCTGTCAAAAATCTTAATAAAGACCTTTTGCAACGGGGACCGTTGCTACAAGTGCTAGAAGACAGTCAGTGAGTTTCTGATAGGTCCCGTGGTCAGCTGCGCCAGGTTTCTCGATTCAGGACCCATGGCGCGAATGCCTGATCTACACTCCTGGAAATTGAAATAAGAACACCGTGAATTCATTGTCCCAGGAAGGGCAAACTTTATTGACACATTCCTGGGGTCAGATACATCACATGATCACACTGACAGAACCACACGCACATAGACACAGGCAACAGAGCATGCACAATGTCGGCACTAGTACAGTGTATATCCACCTTTCGCAGCAATGCAGGCTGCTATTCTCCCATGGAGATGATCGTAGAGATGCTGGATGTAGTCCTGTGGAACGGCTTGCCATGCCATTTCCACCTGGCGCCTCAGTTGGACCAGCGTTCGTGCTGGACGTGCAGACCGCGTGAGACGACGCTTCATCCAGTCCCAAACATGCTCAATGGGGGACAGATCCGGAGATCTTGCTGGCCAGGGTAGTTGACTTACACCTTCTAGAGCACGTTTGGTGGCACGGGATACATGCGGACGTGCATTGTCCTGTTGGAACAGCAAGTTCCCTTGCCGGTCTAGGAATGGTAGAACGATGGGTTCGATGACGGTTTGGATGTACCGTGCATTATTCAGTGTCCCCTCGACGATCACCAGTGGTGTACGGCCAGTGTAGGAGATCGCTCCCCACACCATGATGCCGGGTGTTGGCCCTGTGTGCCTCGGTCGTATGCAGTCCTGATTGTGGCGCTCACCTGCACGGCGCCAAACACGCATACGACCATCATTGGCACCAAGGCAGAAGCGACTCTCATCGCTGAAGACGACACGTCTCCATTCGTCCCTCCATTCACGCCTGTCGCGACACCACTGGAGGCGGGCTGCACGATGTTGGGGCGTGAGCGGAAGACGGCCTAACGGTGTGCGGGACCGTAGCCCAGCTTCATGGAGACGGTTGCGAATGGTCCTCGCCGATACCCCAGGAGCAACAGTGTCCCTAATTTGCTGGGAAGTGGCGGTGCGGTCCCCTACGGCACTGCGTAGGATCCTACGGTCTTGGCGTGCATCCGTGCGTCGCTGCGGTCCGGTCCCAGGTCGACGGGCACGTGCACCTTCCGCCGACCACTGGCGACAACATCGATGTACTGTGGAGACCTCACGCCCCACGTGTTGAGCAATTCGGCGGTACGCCCACCCGGCCTCCCGCATGCCCACTATACGCCCTCGCTCAAAGTCCGTCAACTGCACATACGGTTCACGTCCACGCTGTCGCGGCATGCTACCAGTGTTAAAGACTGCGATGGAGCTCCGTATGCCACGGCAAACTGGCTGACACTGACGGCGGCGGTGCACAAATGCTGCGCAGCTAGCGCCATTCGACGGCCAACACCGCGGTTCCTGGTGTGTCCGCTGTGCCGTGCGTGTGATCATTGCTTGTACAGCCCTCTCGCAGTGTCCGGAGCAAGTATGGTGGGTCTGACACACCGGTGTCAATGTGTTCTTTTTTCCATTTCCAGGAGTGTAAGTGGTCCCACATGCTCGATTGCGTTTAAATCCGGGTAGCGTCGTCACCAGGGGAGTACGCTGAACTCATCCTGGTGGTCTTCGAAGCACGCAACAACACTGCGAGCTGTGTGACACGTTGCGTTGTCCTACTGGATTTTGCCGTTGTGCTGAGGAAAAATAAACTGCATGTAGATGTCCCAATAGTCATACGTGTGTTGACTTATTGTGCCTCCCACAGTGGCGAAATCGCCCAACGAATGTCGGGAAAACATTTCGCGGGCCATGACGCTCCCTCCTCCTGACTGGACTCTTCCTTTCAGACGGTTCACACCCTACATGCCAAATGCCGTCTAATCGATGGAGCAGAAAACTTGATTCGTCTGAAGTGGCCACCTGTCGCCACTCACTGGATGTCCAGTTCTGATACTGACGTACAAAACCCGGCTTTTGTAGCTGATGAACAACAGTCAGCATGCCCGCCTGGCCTGCCGCAGAGGCTCATTCGCAGCAACGTTCGCTGAGTGATCGCTGAGGAGACAATGTTGGTAGCCCCTCGGTTCAGCTGGGCTATCAGTTAAACAACAGTTGCAGGGCTACTTCGCCGGTGCACATCTCTGCCGGCGTCGTTCACCTCTGGACCACAGTTTGTAACCTCCCCCTCACTTATCGACCTTAAGGACAGTGAAAAATTAAACCGCGTGTACCTAATGGAAATTTGGGAAAAGCAATCGTCACCGAAGTTAATCTGTCGGTAAAGAGGGAGGAAAGGGTTGCATCTAAATGAAAGGAAAAATGCTAATGCAACTGGTGGAAATTAATTTTGAAAAAGGGTAAAGTTAATAAAGAAAGTAAATGTGCGGCCGTTACGTTAACAATTAACTAGCGGTAATTAGATATTTGAGATTTGGGGGAAATTACGGTCGCCAGTCCTAAGGACAATTACTATTGTAACTGAAAAAGAAAGGTTATTACACATATAATTAGCACTAGAAGCGTGGCAACTGAAGGTTGACACGTGCAGTGTGAAAACTGTAAGTTTGTCAGAAGTAATAAATTTCGCTACACTCTGACTTAATTTAGCAAAAGAATTAATAAAACAGGAAAATTGAAAGTTAATTTAGTGACTGAAGTTAATGGTGAGCTTTCTTTCTGAAGCACGTCGAAATTCAGTAAAATACGGTTAGTCTTGGACTACCTCAACAATCATTTCAAAAGCTACTTGAATCTACGCAATTTAGAAATAAGAGATTTAACTCTGAACTTGAATTAAATGATTCTGAACAATTAACAATAGTAAAATTTAGTACGTACCAAGCTGAGCTGCAGTCACAGGTAAGCTAAAATACGGTAACAAAACTCGCACTCTTAATTTGTGCTTGTGTAATCTAAATATTGTAGCCAGCTATGAATACCTTAACTGAATTTTGAAATTAAAGCAGTGAAATGCTATATTATTAGTTTAATGCTGGCGTTTGAATTTCAACGACACTCGGGTTCATTCCGGAAAAGGAAGGGACCGTGCTTGGCAATGCAATTGGGTCAATGAGCAACAAAGGTTCATGCTAAGTTGCTGTAATTATAGTTACGAAAATGGTACAGTTTGAAAAGCTGAGGCCTGCTATACAGTTCTACAACTTTACGTGCGTCCAGTCTTCCTTGTTGGTTGATTGAAGGTTTGAAGCCGTCGATCGAGGAGGTGGCGACAGTCACTCATTGTCGGCCGTCGCTGTTGCAGAAGCTGGATGTTGGCGCGCCTTCTTCTCGACACGGTCACCAGGCGAAACGGGCTCTTGACGTGCGCCAGCTAATGCTTCCCGTCCGCGACACCATGTCAGAAACTATCATCGCGAGTCGAGCGCAATTACATGCTGCCAAACCCCGAAAGCGCGGCAACTCGCGGGAGCGTCACACAACACACCTGCTCCACTCGCTACTCCAGCGAGACTCTCTCTGCTCAGCCCGCGCTCCACGCGGCAGAGTTAACACTACCAATGATCCTACACACTTTGATTCTTCACACGACCTATCGATGTAATCGTTCGATAGCATAGTTTTCCCTAGGCAAGACCCAGCGTAAAAATACAAATAATATTTACAAAACAACCAATTATACATCAACATAAATGCATAAATATATATATATATATATATATATATATATATATATATATATATACAAACAGTAAAACAATTGCAATATATAAAGAGACAGAAATGTCATATCTTGAGGTAACAAAACAGGGAAAAAATAATAGTACAATAGATGGAAACAGGAGGATATGCATTTCCGGCGTTACAAGTTCCCTCGGCGCCGGTTTTGGAAAGCGCCATTTTGCCGTGCACGGTATACTTTAACCACGGCAGCACGCGAACAGTTTAATAACTTAGCCGTTTCGGAAATGCTTCCACCCAAGGAACGATAGTTATTTACCTAATTATCAGCCGGCCGGAGGGGCCGTGCGGTTCTAGGCGCTACAGTCTGGAGCCGAGCGACCGCTACCGTCGCAGGTTCGAATCCTGCCTCTGGCATGGATGTGTGTGATGTCCTTAGGTTAGTTAGGTTTAATTAGTTCTAAGTTATAGGCGACTGATGACCTCAGAAGTTAAGTCGCATAGTGCTCAGAGCCACTTGAAACTAATTATCATGCTCTTTTGGCATCAGATGAAGTGCTTTGTTACTGCATTACGACTGCTGCCTCTGTTTCCGCGTCTCCCTCCACTGCTAGTGGTGCCACCTGCATCTGTGAGAGGTTATTATACGTTGACGTCAGGGGTCTAGTCACATTAATGTGACTAGATTGTGAAATAAAGACTGCGACGAAAAACAAAAGAGTTCGTACAAGTAACCACATTCAAAATGCTGTGACTCAACGGAAACTACAGCCACATTTTAATTTTTTAAATGACCCTGTTTACATCAAAGTTAACAAATGCCATAGACTACACAAATTATACACATTGATAAACAGTTGCTTAAAAAGTTTAATTCTTCATTTCACACAAATATACCGGCTTGCCATAGTTTCCCGTTGTTGTTGTTGTGGTCTTCAGTCCTGAGGCTGGTTTGATGCAGCTCTCCATGCTTAACCATACGGTAAAGCTCCATACCCTCGGGAAAAAGTACGGCTGTAGTTTCCCTTTGCTTTCAGCCGTTCGCAGTACCAGCACAGCAAGGCCATTTTGGTTAGTGTTACAAGGCCAGATCAGTCAATCATCCAGACTGTTGCCCCTTCAACTACTGAAAAGGCTGCTGCCCCTCTTCAGGAACCACACGTTTGTCTGGCCTCTCAACAGATACCCCTCCATTGTGGTTGCACCTACGGTATCGCTGAGGCACGCAAGCCTCCCCACCAACGGCAAGGTCCATGGTTCATGGGGGGAGGCATAGTTTCCCAGTATGACCTAATTGTAGACGGTTATTGTGTTGTTGTGGTCTTAAGTCCAGAGATGTGGTTTGACGCAGCTCTCTGTCCTACTCTAGCCTGTGCAAGCCTCTTCATCTCCAGATAACTACTGCCAGCAGTTTAGGCAACCTTTGTGTAGAGTTTTAATAGAGCAATGTTGGGACAAAGACACATCGTTGTTGTTGTCTTCAGTCCTGAGACTGGTTTGATGCAGCTCTCCATGCAACTCTAGCCTGTGCAACTACTGCAACCTAAATCCTTTTGAAACTGTTTAGTGTATTCATCTCTTGGTCTCACTCTACGATTTTTATCCTCCACGCTCCTCTCCAATACTAAATTGGGGCTCCCTTGATGCCTCAGAACATGTCCTACTGTAACAATAATAACCTATAATAATTTTTTTCTTTATGAATTTAGATAAAATTTTCTTTCTGAATTTATGTAAAATAATGTAAGTAATGTTGTGAATTTCTTTTTCTTTTCGTGTCATGTTAAAGAAACTGTAAACAACTTTTGAAATGAATGTTATTATTTATGTTAGATTTCAAGCAATCTGATAACCAAAAGGAAATGTATTTAATGTTAAAACTATTGTAAAATGTGAAAATTGTAATTTAAACACTTGGTCCATACGTAGGTAATGCATTAGAATATGTGTAGTAGAAAACCTGTGGTGAATACCCTACCTGTAGGGGAGCGGGAAAAGGTGGATGCAGGCGAGCGCGGGAAAACGCACACTGGCGCGGTTCGGCACAACGGGCTCAGTATAACAGTCGGAGTTGGGCATCGGTCAGAGGAACATGTACTGTACCGAGGAGGCTATCTAGGAAAAGTGGATTCCATTGAGCCTCGGATGAGCCGATTCCGACGACTACTTGGCATGGATATATTCTCAGGCACAAAATTGGAAAGATTACGACGCTAAGAAGAAGGAAAGTGCCGATGCAGTGAGAGCCTTAGCCGTGCTTGTATGTGTGCTGTGCTACCCGCTATCTCGCTGCCCGCCACCCGCCACACTGACGTGCACAGGTCAAACATTCATTTCATCTTTAGAAGTGTATCTGTGTGGACCAGTGTCGAAACTGTTTCTAACTGTTCAATACTAACGTGACTTTTATCAGAATTGCCTTAGCCGTTACTTATCCTTGTCACTGACCTAGATAGGGTCCTTACCACATATTGTGCAACCCGAGTATCCCGAATTGAAAGTTACAGTTAGTATTAAATTATCTGCAGACAAATCTATGCTATAAAGGAGTTTTGAATGTAGGTGTGTTAATACAAATGTTAGTAAAGAACAACAGTGTGATTAAATTGAAAGATAAATTTTGAATTGAGCTAGCGATGTTATTTAATTAATGTGTGACTGAAATAATGACAATTAATTAATCCAGAAGCGAGACAAAAGAGTAGTTATCCACAGATTAATAAATTTGAGTGTTAATTTACCTTCAGAACTTAATAGTTTCAGTATAACGACCATAACAGTTTCAGGGACCCCCCCCCCTTCTCTTGCCCATTCTTGCACATTTTGAAGTGTACTGATCAGATTTGAACAGCAAAGTTAAGTACTATATTAAACCTAAGTGTATTAGTGTGTTTCCAATTTTATAGTGACATTGTATGTATGCTTTCAAAATTGCTAATTCTAGGGTAATCTATGCCCGATTTCAGTCTGACCAATATACAAAATGCAGTTCGTAGTAATCATTGCTGTGTGGTGTTGTGTAAATTTAGCTCGTCCAAACTAATACAAAAGGAGAGAACTTTAGTTCAGTGGATTTTTCCTATGCCAAACTTTGTCTTAAAACGCAACATTACTACGTGTTATTATGCTTGTACATGCACCCACTTGTACAGGGAAAAACTCATTTAATGCCTAATTAGGCTGGCGACCGTATTATTAATCATTGGTAGTATCTATTGTGTGTACTTCTTGTCCATTCGAACGCGTAATTGTATTTTACATTTGCTTGACGTATCACTGTAGTTACTAACTGAGTATAGGTTCGATCTTGCTTCCATTAGGTACACGCGGTCAATTTATGTACTAAAATCCTTGTTTACAAGGTGAAGCCCGTGAACTTATTACAGTACAGGCTTTATAGAGTTAACGCACGTCCGACAGGGCAGTAGTGTTACACTACCAACTGATCCCTTCTTCTAGTCAAGCTGTGCCACAAATTCCTCTTCTCCCCATTTCTGTTCAGTACCTTCTCATTAGTTACACAATCTACCAATCTAACCTTCAGCATTCTTCTGTAGCACCACATTTCGAAAGCTTCTGTTCTCTTCTTGTCTAAACTATTTATCGTCCATGTTTCACTTCCACACATGACTACACTCCATAAAAATACTTTCAGAAAAGACTTCCTGACACTTAAATCTATACTCGATGTTAACAAATTTCTCTTCTTCAGAAACGCTTTACTTGCCATGGCCACTCCACATTTTATATCCTCCCTGCTTTGACAGTCATCAGTTATTTTGCTTCCGAAATAGCAAAACTCATTTTCTACTTTAAGTGTCTCTTTTCTTAATCTACTTCCCTCAGTATCACCTGATTTAATTCGACTACATTCCGTTACCCTCGTTTTGCTTTTGTTGACGTTCATCTTATATCCTCCTTACAAGATACTGTCCATTCCATTCAGTTCCTCTTCCAGGTCCTTTGCTGTCTTTGACAGAGTTGCAATGTCGTCGACAAAGCTCAAACTTTTTATTTCTTCTCCATGGATTTTAATTTCTACTCTAAGAGTTTCTTGTGTGTCCTTTACTGCTTGTTCAGTACACAGATTGAATAACATCGGGGACAGGCTACAACTCTGTCTCACACCCTTCTCAACCACTGCTTCCCTTTCATGTCCCTCGACTCTTATAACTTCCATCTGGTTTCTGTACAAATTGCTAATAGCCTTTCGTTCCCTGTATTTCGCCCATGCCACCTTCAGAATTTGAAATATAATATTCCAGTCAACATTGTCAAAAGCTTTCTCTGAGTCTACAAATGTTAGAAACGTAGATTTGCCTTTCCGCATCCTAAGACAAGTCGTAGGGTCAATTTAGCCACGTGTGATCGAGCATTTCTACGGAATCGTAACTGATCTTTCCAGAGGTCGGCTTCTACAAGTTTTTCCATTCGTCTATAAAGAATTCGTGTTAGTATTTTGTAACCATTACTAATTAATCTGATAGTTTGGTAATTTTCACAACTGTCGAGACCTGCTTTCTTTGGGATTACAATTATTATATTCCTCTTGAAGTCTGATGGTATTTCGCCTGTCTTATACATCTTCCTCACCAAATGGTTCAGTTTTGTGATGGCTGGCTCTCCCAAGACTATCACTAGTTCTAAAGGAATCTTGTCTACTCCCAGGGTCTTGTTTCGACTTAAATCTTTCAGTGCTCAGTCAACCTCTTCTCGCAGTATCTTATTTCCGATTTCATCTTCATCTACGTCCTCTTCCATTTCCATAAAATTGCACTCAAGTACATCGCCCCTGCATAGACCCTCAATATACTCCTTCCATCTTTCTGCTTTCCTTTCTTTTCTTAGAACTGGTTTTCCATCTGAGCTCTTCTCTCCAAAGGTCTCTTCAATTATCCTGTAGGCAGTATCTGTCTTACCCCTCGTGATTTATGTCTCTACATTCTTACATTTGTCCTCTAGCCATCGTTATGTAGCCATTTTCCCTTCCTGTCGATCTGTTTCTGAGACGTTTGTATTCCTTTTCGCCTGCTTCATTTACTGCATTTCTATATTTTATTCTTACATAAATCAAATTCAATACCTCTTCTGTTATCCATGGGTTTCTACTAACCCTCGCATTTTTACCTACTTGATCCTCTGCTGCCTTCACTATTTCATTTCTCAAAGCTACCCATTCCTCTTCTACTGTATCTCGTCCCCTGTACATGTCAATCGTGTTAATCAGCAGTTCGTAACCAATAAATTGTGATCAGAGTCCATATCTGCCCCTGGAAATGTCTTACAATTTAAAACCTGGTTCCGAAATCTATGTCTTACCATTATAAAATCTATCTGAAACATTCCAGTATCTCCAGGCCTCCTCCACATAAACAACCTTCTTTCATGAGTCTTAAACCAAGTGTCAGCTATGATTAACTTGTGCTCTGTTTAAAATTCTAGTAGGCGGCTTCCTCTTTCATTCGTAACCCCCAGTCCATATTCATCGGCTACTTTTCCTTTTCCTCCTTTTCATACAGTCGAATTCCAGTCCCCCACGACTATTAAATTCTCGTCTCCATTAATTATCTGAATAGCTTCTTTTATCGCATCATACATTTCTTCAGTCTCTTCATCATCTGTGGATCTACTGTGGTAGGCGCGATCTTCGTGCCTATCTTGGCAACAACAATGCGTTCACAATGCTGTTCGTTGTAGCTTAGCCGCATTCCTTTTCCTTTATTCATTATTAAACCTACTTCTGCATTACCCTCATTTGATTTTTTATTTATAACCCTGTATTCACTTGACCAGAAGTCTTGTTCCTCATGCCACCGAACTTCACTAATTCCCACTAAGTCTAACTTTAACCTATCCATTTCCCTTCCTTAATTTTCTGGTTTACCTGCCCGATTAAGTGATCTGACATTCCACGCCCCGATCCGTGGTAATAGTATCGAAACCAGTCGATGAACTAGGTTAAGTCACGCTGCAGCTTGCTAGCGACCATATCTCCCCGTTTTATATACTTTGAAACTGTAGAACACCAGACATATAACATAAACTACATATGTGTATTAATTCAATAACTCATGAGTTTGAAAAGAGATGATTTTTTGCAAATAAATGAATGGTAGACCCACGATGCTCTCGTATTGGTCGTCTACCATCTACAGACAGACTAACGTGACAGCTTTTTAGCGAAGAAGAGCTCTCTAGAAGAGCTTCACAAAGGGAGCGTAATGAATGACTGTCCCGTCATTCCAAGAAAGGAAGTCCTACTTTGCGGTCACCACCTGCCTTTCCCTATATAGTAAAACTCTGAACAAACTTGGAAATGGAGTCTCGAAGGAGGAAATGCTGTATCCTCCTTTGGAGAACAACGAAAAGCACCTCCTGATGCATACAAAAATGGGATGATCTGCTGATAGCAAATGACATTGCTATTAATTCTAGCAAATACAGGATACGGAATATAAATACCGTCCATCAGGGTGTAAAGTCGACAGTTGATAAAAGGTAATGTTTTCTTATAAGATGCACTTATAGAACATCAAACTCCATCTGAAGTATTACCTCGCTCGTTTTAGATTTCGAGTATCAGTAGCTGCATATTTCGGCCCTCAGGATTTGCTACAAGAGATGCTAATTTATTGAAAATATAACCGTGAAAGCCACATTATAACGAAATTTAAGTACGCGTTGGAATAATACTCCACTTTTGTGTTCACGTACTGACAACATGTAATTAATCAGATGACGGTGAGTTCGGTTGCACCGCTGAATCACTTAATAATTTAGTAACTTAATAACTACAATAATCATTTACACCATCATACATGCATCTTAAAATCCTATTCATGGAATAATCAGAATAACTATTTACATGTGTAAAGCAGTGCAGTTACTAAACTGAATAATTTAGAGCAGTGTCAGACACAGTACTGTCGTAACGAAACGTTACACTTGAGGACCTAATATTTTGTAATGAACTATTGTGAAAAACACAAAAACAGAAATTAGATGGCAGTTATAAGAGTCGAGGGGCATGAAACGGAAGCAGTGGTTGAGAAGGGAGTGAGATAGGGTTGTAACCTCTCCCCGATGTTATTCAATCTGTATATTGAGCAAGCAGTAAAGGAAACAAAAGAAAAATTCGGAGTAGGAATTAAAATCCATGGAGAAGAAATAAAAACTTTAAAGTTCGCCGATGATATTGTAATTCTGTCAGAGACAGCAAAGGACTTGCAAGAGCAGTTGAACGGAATCGACAGTGTCTTGAAAGGAGAATATAAGATGAACATCAACAACAGCAAAACGAGGATAATGGAATGTAGTCGAATTAAGTCGGGTGATGCTGAGGGAATTAGATTAGGAAATGAGACACTTAAAGTAGTAAAGGAGTTTTGCTATTTGGGGAGCGAAATAACTGATAATGGTCGAAGTAGAGAGATATAAAATGTAGACTGGTAATAGAAACGAAAGCGTTTCTGAAGAAGAGAAATTTGTTAACATCGAGTATAGGATTAAGTGTCAGGAAGTCGTTTCTGAAAGTATTTGTATGGAATGTAGCCATGTATGGAAGTGAAACATGGACAATAAATAGTTTAGACAAGAAGAGAATAGAAGCTTTCAAAATGTGGTGCTACAGAAGAATGCTGAAGATTAGGTGGGTAGATCACATAGCTAATGAGGAGGTATTGAATAGAATTGGGGAGAAGAGAAGTTTGTGGCACAACTTGACAAGAAGAAGGGACCGGTTGGTAGGACATGTTCTGAGGCATCAAGGGATCACAAATTTAGCATTGGAGGGCAGCGTGGAGGGTAAAAATCGTAGAGGGAGACCAAGAGATGAATACACCAAGCAGATTCAGAAGGATGTAGGTTGCAATGGGTACTGGGAGATGAAGAAGCTTGCACAGGATAGAGTAGAATGGAGAGCTGCATCAAACCAGTCTCAGGACTGAAGACCACAACAACAACGTTGTGAAAACAGTTAATAAAAGAAATCAGTTGTTTACACAGAGTTCTTTAGTTTCATAAATTGAAAGTTAACTGTTAGTGAGAAACTGCACTTAATTGACAAGTATCACTCAGCTGGATTGTTGCTTTGACGGTGAGGTTCTCTGATACAAGAGTTATTTCCATATTCTCCCGCGTCCCTTTTACTGCCATGTTACGTTAATTATCATAGAGTGACCCTTTTCTTCTTGTAGCACTTCCATTTGTAGTCACCTTATATACATACACACATCAAAAAAGTTTTGCACCATCCTAGTTACCAGAACTCCTCAAGATTGACGTTGACTTTGGATATTGTATCACAGACACAGTCCGTTTGACTGTTCAGAGATATCACAAAACCAGCCCAAAGATGTAAAAAAACAGGCATGAGCAGCGCTTACTAGACAGAGGGGGTGCGACACCCGATCTGTTCCAGTCATTCCACCAGGAAGAAGGTACACGGCTCTGGTTGTCTGTAGTTTAACCATGCCTAGATGCTCAATACCACGGTTCGATCGCGTCCGCATTGTTACTTTCTGCCAGTAAGAGCTCTCAACAAGCGTCTCGGAGTGAACCAAAGCAATGTTGTTCGGGCATGGAGGAGATACAGAGAGACAGGAACTGTCGATGACATGCCTCGCTCACGCCGCCCAAGGGCTGCTACTGCAGTGGATGAACGCTACCTACGGATTATGGCTCGGAGGAACCCTGATAGTAACGCCACCATGTTGAATAATGCTTTTCGTGCAGCCACAGGACGTCGTGTTACGACTCGAACGGTGCGCAATAGGCTGCATGATGTGCAACTTCATTCCGACGTAAATTTCGAAGTCCGTCCTTGCAACCACGACGCCATGCAGCGCTGTAAGGATGGGCCCAACAACATGCCCAGTGGGCCACTCAGGATTGGCATCAGTTATTTCCACCGATGAGTGTCGCATATACTTTCAACAACACAATCGTCCGAGACGTGTTTTTAGGCAACCCGGTCAGACTGAACGCCTTAGAGACATTGTCCAGCGAGTGCAACAAGGTGGAGGTTCCCTGTTGTTTTGGAGTGGCGTTATGTGGGACCGACATACGCCGCTGGTGGCCATGGAATGCGACGCAAGGGGTGTACGATACGTGAATGCCATCCTCCGACCGATAGTGCAACCGTATCGGCAGCATATTGGCGAGGAATACGTCTTCATGAACAACAGTTCGCGCCCCCATCGTGCACATCTTGTGAGTGACTTCCTTCAGGATAACGACATCGCTCGATTAGAGTGGCCAGCATGTTCTCCAGACATGAACCCTATCGGATATGCCCGGGATACATTGAAAAGAGCTGTTGATGGACGACATGACGCACCAGTCACTCTGAGGGATCTACGCCGAATCGTCGTTGAGGAGTGGGACGATCTGGACCAACAGTGCCTTGATGAACTTGTGGATAGTATGCCACGACGAATACAGGCATGCATCAATGCAGCAGGACGTGCTACTTGGTATTAGAGGCACCGGTGTGTACAGCAATCTGGACCACCGCCACTTTCGGTCTCGCTGTATGGTGGTACAACATACAATGTGTGGTTTTTATGAGCAATAAAAATTGCGAAAATGATGTTTATGTTGATCTCTATTCCAATTTTCTGTACAGGTTCCGGAACTCTCGGAACCGAGGTGTGCAACACTTTTTTTGATGTTTGTATATATTTCTCCATATGTATTTCATCGATCATCACAGAATACTGATAGTTTTACATAGAGCACACGCCATTACCGCCACGAACGAATTGCCACAGACAACTACTCTCACAATTGTTGCAAGGAAAGTCTCTGCCTAGTTAATGCAGTTTCTCGAACAAGGACAATAAAATTTTACACAATTTGTTCATTTGTAACATACGTTCTACTTTTTAGTACAGTTTTAACTTTTTAAATGATTGATTACATAAATAATATTATGCACAAATACTAACGTGCTCAAGAAAAACAGTTCCTTACGGTACCAACTGATGGCGTTGCTTGTTACAGTCTCAGAACAGTGGCAAATACTTTGCAATATTCCTGATAGTATTATGGACTGCAATTAATAAACTCACTATGAACCCCTCGAGTACAAGGGCGCAAGTTCAATCTTTAGTAAGGTTCATTAGAAAGTGTTGTGTTTACAATCATGATAGGAAAACTATTAGCTGCTAATGACTCACCATGTGTATCAGAAGGGCGACAGAAAATGAGTGTCCAGCAAGTGTAGTGATGAACCCTTTATAAGACGTATGTACTACACTTCACAAAATGAACATCGTCGACATCCAGGAAATGTTCAAACCAAACCATTAACTTGCAACATGAACTACGAATGAAAAGTGGCGCCCCACAGTGAACACAAACGTTGGCAACACCACGATCGAAGAACTCTTTGGGAGTTACATGCCGTGCAGCACGTTCAGCTAGGTACTCACTTTTAAAGACTGCATATAGAATCATATTGGTGTAACGGGATAATGAGGGTTCATAGAATGTGATGGCATGCAGCCGAATACGAAACAGTCTCTCGTGGAGCTTATCCTGAAACTGGCTACCCTTTAAGGCGTAGCTGCAGATAGTACGAAATTATGTTTTACAGGCACGGAAAAAACATCCAGAGGCTGGATTTATCCAGTGGTTCCAGGTAGTATAAACTGCAATGTCACACATTTTCTGGGAGAAGTAGTTTGCTCTGAAGGAGTATAATGCTTATGAGCAGACCAGGAATCAAGCAAAAGCAAGTTACTCATACCACAGTTGTAGTTCCCTTACTCCCGTTTCCCCACTCTTGCTTTCTGTAACGTAAATATTCCCTACTGCCCTTGCAAGATAAAGCACATGAGAAAGAATCGTAGGAGGTACAGCACAGTAGATAACATTTCAGCCAATTTGTCATCCAAAAGAACAGTCGACATAATTGTATATGAATGTTTTTTAAAAATGACATCATCTTTACGCCAGTGACTGTTGTAAGTTTTTATTACACTATTGCAATTTCGGAGGTTCGAGTCCTCCCTCGGGCATGGGTGTGTGTGTTTGTCCTTAGGATAATTTAGATTAAGTAGTGTGTAAGCTTAGGGACTGATGTCCTTAGCAGTTAAGTCCCATAAGATTTCACACACATTTGTACATTTTTTGGAATTTCGGCCTCAGGCCATTATCAACTGATATTATGGCTTTAGGCCATGTCAACGTAATGTAAGCCATAATATCACTTGATAATGGCCTAAGGCCGAAATTGCAATAGTGTAATAAAAACTGGCGTAAAGATGATGTCCTTCAAAAAAAATTTTATGACTATGAATCCCAGCTACAGCAAGTGTATACGAGTGTGTTAACGCACTGATGTTAATTGATCTTGATACAACTTTATTGGTACTTCTAATTTCCATGGTTCCATTCATACTCACTTCCTCTTCAGATCCCGACTGGTCGGAGTTGAGAACAAATCCCTTACTGAACGACTGAATAAGTTTGTTCATCTCAACTACAAATTTTCAGGCCGATTCCGCAGTTCGCTATACATTGTCAAGTTGACGCTTTGTTTGAAATTTCGTTATCTTATGTCTTCCAGTTCTGTAGCACTGAAGTTATGCAATCATCCACAGCCTCCCTTCAGACCACTGTAATCTGTGTCGCACGCAATGTCTCACTCTGAAAAATACCTTGGGTTCCTTGCTGACGAAGTGTCAACCTCGTGAAGTGTTGTTGTAAATATAGTGCCATGTTTACTTTGCTTATCGTCACCATTGTTCTGCATGAATGCAACTAAAACTGTAGCACTGTTGTGAGTTACTCGTCGACTAAGCAGTTCAACTACGCTTCGTAGCCTCGTGCTGTGTTGGATATCTCCAGTCCCGCCCACTGTTGCCATTCGCAGCCAATCTTGTGGTTGCATGGTGATCAGCACGTGGGCGAATGCCGTAAATATCATTGGCCTTTTGCACGTCGCGTGTCAGCATGATCTTTATGCTGTGCTTCTATGTTTCACAAGTGAGTGACTAAGCGTATGTTACGGCCTCGACATAACTGTGTTGTTACAGCTGGCACCCTAACACAGTGCTTCATAGCCTGGGGTGATTACTCTTCGAAGGGTAATATGAAATTTTTCCCCTACAGGGGTAAAAAAATTTTTTTTGAGAGGTAAATAGAAAATTGTTCGATTGTGTATCGGTTACGAAACTAATTATTTTAAAAATATCGTTACTATTATCACTCTTTAACAAGACTGTAATATAAGTTACCACAAATTACTTTTTTTTTCAAATAATATTGTTAACGCGTATCATAATGAGTATGAGGTTACAGTTTGTCAAACGAGTGTACGAACAACATTTTCCTCACATAGTCCAACCACTACGCACATAATTTTTGAGAGTAAAGTTGGGACATATAAGTCACACATGCTTAATTATATCATGAAAATACGTTCTCTGAATTGTAGATAGTTCCCGCAATGTACCAAAAATTGCTTCATTATTCGCTTTGCAACAGATGAAAGAACTCATTCACAGCACAACGTAGCAGTAACTGTGTTGTGGCTACTACACTGCAGTATTGTTATTATTATGATTATCACTATTAGTGCAGTGGTCTGAGGCAAGACATACACATACCTAAGTCTTCCAGTTTATATCATTTCAGAAGCAAGGAGTCCAGCAATCAAGCGATACACGAACAGTAAGAAAGGTCCCCTTAGAAAAATTAAGGATGACTGTGCTGGTAAACTTCTACGTTAACTGATTTTCAAACAGCTGAGCAAAACTGAACGTAATCAAACAGTTTTCTGTTTACTTATTCTGATCATCACTAAACTGACACACAATATTTTTAGCGCAACGCAATCTGACTTTCAATAGTCCCTACAAATGAATGGCCCCGACTAACAATAACCTATATCTTTCATGAATCACTTACCTCACAAAAATCTTCGTTACTCGAACCACTGCAATACAGCGAGTGCAAATGCTGCCAGCTAAATAAAAGATTCTAACTACTGAAGGCACTAACTACAGATAAGCATAGTTAGCAAATGAAAGATTTTGATAGAGAACAAACAATTTATTTACCTTAATAGTGTTCAAATTGTGACATTCAGTTAAACAAATTTCCTTTTTCTGACGGACACACGTCCAGATCGCCCGCTCAAAAACACTGGCATCTCTCTCCCCACATCACCACTGCTGGCGGCTCACCTCCAACTGACCAACGCTATGCGCTGAACAATACTACAATAGCGAATATTCCAACAGACTGCACACAGCCCAGTAAGTGATTTTCATACAGAGCGCTACGTTGCGTTATCAACATAAAAACCTAAACAGCCTACTTACATAGTGTACACGTTTTAACTTGGTTGATTCTAAAGGAGTGTAGTAGGGACCAGATGAAACAAGTGTCGGGGTAAGGAGTGCAGTAGTGCAGAAGTAGCTTGTTATGTAGGAAGTGTGTTTTCTGAGAGGGAGTCGTCGTAGCATTCGTGATGTACTGAGAATTGCTTCTTCATCCTATAAAAATAGTCGTTATAAATAAGCAGTAACGATCATCTCATTGACACATAATTCGTAGTTTAATAAAGGCAAAGTCTGTGGTGCAAGGCTGCAAGCCCCCCTGACCGGGTCTTTATCCACTCAGGCACTAGAAGCGGGGTGTTGGGGGGCGGGGGTTATGTGACCAGCACTCTGGTCGCGATTTACCCCCGGGAAAGATGCCCAGTACTCATCTGATATTTCCAGAATGATATTTTCACTCTGCAGCCGAGTGTACGCTGTTATGAAACTTCCTGGCAGATTAAAACTGTGTGCCCGAGCGAGACTCGAACTCGGAACCTTTGCCTTTCGCGGGCAAGTGTTCCGGAAACATCCCTCAGGCTGTGGCTAAGCCATGTCTCCGGAATATGCTTTCTTCCATGAGTGCTAGTTCTGCAAGTTTCGCAGACGAGCTTCTGTGAAGTTCGGGAGGTAGGAGGCGAGTTACTGGCAAAATTGAATCTGTGATGACGGGTCGTGTGTCGTGCTTGGGTAGCTCTGATGGCAGAGCACTTGCCCGCGAAAGGCGAAGGTCTCGAGTTAGAGTCTCGGTCCGGCACACAGTTTTAATCTGCCAGGAAGTTTCACTCATCTGATAGTTGGGTGAATGGACCTGTGGCATGGTGGAGGAAATGAAATGAGGAAAAATCACTCCCCTCCCCCGCCCCAATCCGGAACCTCGAACCTCCAATGCTTGAATCAAGTGCCATTCATGCTTGACCACCACGGCCATGTTTTAATACGACCCCGACAAAAACTAAAAATTATTTACCTTTCGCCATTTTATAAATAAAATTTTTCAAAGAAAATGCTTTTTCATTCTGTGGTTCTAACGTTGATGGTATGGGGGCGGGGACAGGGAGGGTGGGGCGCTAATATCTGCTTAAAGTATGGGGTAATCGTCTGGGAATGGTTAGAACCATCGCCCTAACAAAACCCACTGCAGGATTTCCCTATTTAACATCCCAAATTGTGCGGTATACAAGGAGAAATGAGATGTACAGGGCTATTACAAATGATTCAAGCGATTTCATAAATTCACTGTAGCTCCATTCATTGGCATATGGTCACGACACACTACAGATATGTAGAAAAACTCATAAACTTTGGTTCGGCTGAAGCCGCACTTCAGGTTTCTGCCGCCAGAGCGCTCGAGAGGGCAGTGAGACAAAATGGCGACAGGAGCCGACAAAG
This sequence comes from Schistocerca cancellata, assembly GCF_023864275.1. Classification (NCBI taxonomy): domain Eukaryota; kingdom Metazoa; phylum Arthropoda; class Insecta; order Orthoptera; family Acrididae; genus Schistocerca; species Schistocerca cancellata. The sequence goes on from NC_064626.1 coordinate 1,215,001,938, forward strand.
CGTATGTCGTGCTTGAAATGCACTCACATCAGTCAGTCATAACAGTGCAACGACACTTCAGGGCGAAGTTCAACAAAGATCCACCAACTGCTAACTCCATTCGGCGATGGCATGCGCAGTTTAAAGCTTCTGGATGCCTCTGTAAGAGGAAATCAACGGGTCGGCCTGCAGTGAGCGAAGAAACGGTTGAACGCGTGCGGGCAAGTTTCACGCGTAGCCCACGGAAGTCGACGAATAAAGCAAGCAGGGAGCTAAACGTACCACAGCTGACGGTTTGGAAAATCTTACGGAAAAGGCTAAAGCAGAAGCCTTACCGTTTACAATTGCTACAAGCCCTGACACCCGATGACAAAGTCAAACGCTTTGAATTTTCGGCGCGGTTGCAACAGCTCATGGAAGAGGATGCGTTCAGTGCGAAACTTGTTTTCAGTGATGAAGCAACATTTTTTCTTAATGGTGAAGTGAACAGACACAATGTGCGAATCTGGGCGGTAGAGAATTCTCACGCATTCGTGCAGCAAATTCGCAATTCACCAAAAGTTAACGTGTTTTGTGCAATCTCACGGCTTAAAGTTTACGGCCCCTTTTTCTTCTGCAAAAAAAACGTTACAGGACACGTGTATCTGGACATGTTGGAAAATTGGCTCATGCCACAACTGGAGACCGACAGGGCCGACTTCATCTTTCAACAGGATGGTGCTCCACCGCACTAACATCATGATGTTCGGTATTTCTTAAACAGGAGATTGGAAAACCGATGGATCTGTCGTGGTGGAGATCATGATCAGCAATTCGTGTCATGGCCTCCACGCTCTCCCGACTTAACCCCATGCGATTTCTTTCTGTGGGGTTATGTGAAAGATTCAGTGTTTAAACCTCCTCTACCGAGAAACGTGCCAGAACTGCGAGCTCGCATCAACGATGCTTTCGAACTCATTGATGGGGAAAATGCTGCGCCGAGTGTGGGAGGAACTTGATTATCGGCTTGATGTCTGCCGAATCACTAAACGGGCACATATCGAACATTTATGAATGCCTAAAAAAACTTTTTGAGTTTTTGTATGTGTGTGCAAAGCATTGTGAAAATATCTCAAATAATAAAGTTATTGTAGAGCTGTGAAATCGCTTCAGTCATTTGTAATAACCCTGTACACGTGTGCGTTGAGAAGAGTTTCAACTACATACATGCATGTTCAGTGGTCAGTCAGATACGGCCTCCTACCTAATAGCTGGTATATCCACCTTTGGCATGGATAACAGCGGCGATGCGTCGTGGCAGGGAAGCAGTGAGGCCGAGGGAGTTGATACCACATCTAATTCCCATAGACTTCAGGGAGGAGGGCGATGAGCTCTGACGCCAGGTTCAATGACATCGCATATGTGTTCGATCGGGTTCAGATCTGGCGATTTGGGGGCTCCAGCACATCAACTGGAACTTGTCAATGTGTTCTATGAACCAGTCCATGACACTCTTGGCCTTGTGACATGGCGCATTATCTTGCTGAAAATTCCCACTGCCTTCGGGAAATATCTAGATCTATTTGGATACTCTGCACATCACACTTACGTGCCTGGCAAAGCGTTCATCGAACCACCTTCACAATAACTGACTATTATTCCACTCTCTAACAGTGCCTGGAAAACACGAACACCTATATCTTTCTGTGCGAGCTCTGGCTTCCAAATGGCTCTGAGCACTATGGGACTTAACAGCTATGGTCATCAGTCCCCTAGAACTTAGAACTACTTAAACCTAACTAACCTAAGAACAGCACACAACACCCAGCCATCACGAGGCAGAGAAAATCCCTGACCCCGCCGGGAATCGAACCCGGGAACCCGGGCGTGGGAAGCGAGAACGCTACCGCACGACCACGAGATGCGGACTCTGGCTTCCCTCATTTTATTATGACGATCGTTTCTCCATATATAGGTAGGCATCAACAAAATATTTTCGCACTCGGAGGAGAAGATGGTGATTGAAACTTCGTGAAAAGATTCCGCGGCAACGAAAATCGGCTTTGTTTTACTGGTGTCCATCCCAAATCCTGTATTATGTCCCCAATTTCGAGATAATGCAAAACGTGCCTCTCTCCTTTGAAGTTTCTCGATGTACTCCGTTAATCCTGTCTGGTAAGGAACCCACACCGCGCAGCAGTACTCCAAAAGAGGACGGACAAGTGTATTGTAGGCAGTCTCTTTAGTTGATCTGTTGCATCTTCCAAGTGTTCTGGCAATAAGACGCATTCTTTGATTTGCCTTCCTCACAACACTTTCTGTGTGCTCTTTCCAATTTAAATTGTTTGTAATTTTAATTCCTAGGTACTTAGTTGAATTTACGGCCTTTAGATTAGACTGATGTATCGTGTAACCGAAACTGAACGGATTCCTTTTAGCACTCATGTCCATGATCACAAGTTTTTCATTATTTAGAGTCAACTGCCAATTTTCGCACCATACACTCATCTTTTATAAATCGTTTTGCAATTTGTTTTGATCTTCGCATGATATTGATAGCGATGAACGACAGCATTATCTGCAAACAACCTAATACGGCTGTCAGAGTATCTCCTAAATCGTTTATGTAGATAATGAACAGCAGAGGGCCTATAACACTACCTTGGAGAACGCCAGAAATCTCTTCTGTTTTATATTAATAGAATCTTCCGTCGGTTCTTGGTAGAACAACATTATAATAATAAATGAAAAGCACCAGTTTGCTTTTGTTCTACAATATTATTTTTATTGCTAACCGGTTTTCGGCTTACAAGGCCATCTTCAGGCATTTACTGAGTATTATCACCAAAGAAGTTAAATGTTAGCAGACAGCATTGGAAGAGAAGTAACACATCTAGAGTTAAATAGAAACATACAGTGAGTAACATCTTTGCAATGAAATAGTAAAAACTGAACAGTACATAAATAACAATGGAGTTGATAGGAAAACCTTTAGCATAAAATAAGAATAGCATGCCTACAAAACAGTTTCTATTGATAAACAAAACTATTGAAATAAGATAAAATTAGTACTAGGCAAGGCTGCATCTAGAGGTGTGAAACATGGAGAGTGATACACAACCAATTAAAAAAGAAGAGACAGTTGTCAATGTAAATACAGAATACACGAGGAACTTAAGCCATATCAATACGATAAACAGAAATAAATAAATGCAGGAAAATTGAGGTGTTTGAAGGAACCTACAGTTTGAGAGTGTAGTGGTACTGCATTTTAACATTAACATTATAATCAAAGCAGTGGCTGTATACCAGTTTACATTAAATAAATGAACAAAGTAAAATATGAACAGTATTTGATGAGACAACTACAAGGGGAGTTAAACATGGACAGTAATACAAGTACAAGTTAAAAGCAAACCCTTAACTATTGAAACTACAGCATATGTGGAATACAAAGACAACTGTTTTACTCGATGACTTTCCGTTAATTATTGCGAATTGTGACCTCGTTGACAGAAATTACGAATCCAGTGACGTAACTGAGACAATATTCTATAAGTACGCAATTTCGCTAAAAGCCTCTTGTGTGGTTGTGTTAAAAGACTTTCGTGAATTTGGAAATATGGAAGCAATTTGAAATCCCTTGTGAACAGCACTCAAAAACACTTCGTGTGCGTAAAGAGCTAGTTGCGTTTCACAAGAACGAGGTTTTCTAAATTCGTGTTGACCTTGTGTCAAAGATGGTTCAAATGGCTCTAAGCACTATGGGACTTAACATCTGAGGTCGTCAGTCCCCTAGAACTTAGCACTACTTAAACCCAACTAACCTAAGGACACCACACACATCCATGCCCGAGACTGGATTCGAACCTGCGACCGTAGCGGTCGCGCGGTTCCAGATTGAAGCGCCTGGAACCGCTCGGCCCCTTCGGCCGGATTTTGAGGTTAAAAATTGCTGTACTGACAGAGCGGTAAGGGATGGCGCATTATCGTGAGGCAGAATCCAACTATCAACAATGTTGGCACTGACACGAAGAACTCTTTTACGAAGTCTTTCTAAAATTTCTTTGTAGTAATATTGGTTAACTATTTGTCCAGGAGGCACCCACTCTTTATGAACAATTCCCTTGGAATCAAAGAAGCACACAACCATGCATTTTACTTTTGACTTTGACATATGTACTTTTTTTGGCCTGGGTGACCTCTCTGAGCACCATTGCGAACTTTGGCGTTTTGTCTCTGGATCGTAATGAAAAAAATAACTTTTATCACCAGTGATAACACAGCTACACAATTCTGGATTGATTTCCGTTTGCTGTAACAGATCGGCTGCCACATTTTTCCGCGTTTCTCGCTGTTGTGGTGTGACATCTTTGGGGATCATTTTTGCACAAATCTTTCTCGTACCAAGATCTTCAGTTATTATTAGACGAACCGTTTCTCGATTGATGTTCAGTTTTTCACGGATACTCTTCGATAAGATCATACGAGTTCACGCAAACTGGCCGAGTTGACATCGGTCCGTGAGGTTGATGGTCGTCCACTGCGGTCTTCATCTACAAAATTCGTTCTGCCTTCACTAAACATTTTATGACAACGAAAAACTAGAGCTCTTGACATAACCTTCTCTCCAAAGCCTTCTGAAGCTTACTGTAAGTTGTCGTCGCGTTCTCACCCAATTTAAAGCAAAAAGTAATGGCATACCGTTACGCAATATTATGCGGTTCCATTTCCGTGATGAGAGACACAAACCGTGTTAACTGATTACAGCACAACTCACGTCTGAGCAGTTGCATCGATGTACCGCTTGGGCTAGAAGCAGCTTATAGACCAAGGTCAAAGATATTGTGCCTACGCAAGGCTGCAGGGTTGTCACATCTTGCAAAGAAAATCAGTCTCATTAATTTATTGTCGCACCTCCTACGTTCCAAAATCCTCATGATCGTCATGAAGGGGTGTGCGTGATCTGCAAGTAGTGTACCGTGCTCCTTGGCCGTCATGGTGCCTTGCACGAGCTCCACTGCATCTATGGCTGCCCACATGAATGTTCCCCTCAGCATTATGGAGCTACCGCCAGCTTGTCTCCGTCCCGCAGTAGTGGTGTCAGGGAGTTGTCCTCCTCGAAGACGACGAATTCGCGACCTCCCGCCAGCTAGTTGAAGGAGCTATCGGTATTTACCAGATCGTACAATACTCTGCCACTGCACCATCGCCCAGCGCCGATGGTCACATGCCCGCTTTACTCGTAATTGACGATATCGTGGTGATAACATTGGCACATGCACGTGTCGTCGGCTGTGGAGGTCCATTGCTAGGAGCGTTCGGTGCGCTTGTAAGGTGTCAGGCAAATCCAACACCTTCCATGAAAACCCTGACATGATAAGCAGTATGTCACATAGCTCTGAATAAATCCTAACATTAAATTAACCAAAGTAATACGATTAACGAGTGAGCAAATGGAATAGCACAGACTAACACAAGAATGCCTAAATGCGTGTCATACCTTCCCACCGTGAAACAGACGCAGTTCCGAGGGGAGAAACGAGAACAGAAGCGGAGAGCAGAACCGTGTGAAACGGCCCCTTAGAACAATTGTACAAGACTGTGCTTAAACTGACACACAATATTATTTAGCGCAACGCAATCTGACTTTCAAAAATCCCTACAAAAGAAAGGCCCTGACTAACATTAACCTATACCTTTCACAAATCACTTACCTCACAAAAATCTTCGTTACTCAAGCTACAGCAAAACAGCGAGCGCCACTACTGCCAGCTAAATAAAAGATTCAAACTACTGAAGGCACTAACTACTGATAGGGATAGTTAGCAAATGAAAGATGATAATAGAGAACAAACAATGTATTTACCTTAACATCATCACAAGTCATAATATATGTAATTTCAAAACTCCGCCATTTCCTTCCACACATCCACCACTGCTGGCGGCTAACCTCCCACAGCGCAACGCTACGCGCTGTTCACATCCAGCTGCCGCTGCCCAACACTACAATGGCAGACAAAGATGCAAACTAGCCACAGACTGCACACAGCACAGCCAGTGATTTTCATACAGCGCGCTACGTAACGTTGCCAATAAGAAAACATAAACAGCCTACTTACATAGCCCCCACGCTCCCCACAAAAAATTTTACAAATTTTTTTGGGCAGTGGCCAATACAGATTTGAAAAATTTTTTTCATAATTACAGTAAGAAAGATATCAAATGCACACACTTATTGATACAATGTTGGTCAAAAGCTAAAATTTTCTCACAGTCCATAAAGACAGTCCAGATTGTTCATCACTGTAAAATTGCAGTGTTTTTCTCAAAGTCTGAGCAGTAAAAGAAAATGCACACGGAAGTAGTGGATTTCCATGGAGTCTTGAAGAAGCAGTGTTGTCCTTCCAACGGACAGGTAATGGGCCACAACAGAGCAAACCCACAGCAGAGTCATTCGACGTTTTGAAGAAGATTGGTAGGTAGGTCATCACAGAGTAGACCCACTGTAGTCCTGGTAGAGAGTATGGTATTGGTGGGCCACTAGAGGTGCAGACCCACGGCAGTCCTCATTTCCTTCCACACATCCACCACTGCTGGCAGCTCACCTCCAACTGCGCAACGCTACGCGCTGTTCACATCCAGCTGCCGCTGCCCAACACTACAATGGCAGACAAAGATGCAAACTAGCCACAGACTGCACACAGCACAGCCAGTGATTTTCATACAGCGCGCTACGTAACGTTGCCAATAAGAAAACATAAACAGCCTACTTACATAGCCCCCACGCTCCCCACAAAAAATTTTACAAATTTTTTTGGGCAGTGGCCAATACAGATTTGAAAAATTTTTTTCATAATTACAGTAAGAAAGATATCAAATGCACACACTTATTGATACAATGTTGGTCAAAAGCTAAAATTTTCTCACAGTCCATAAAGACAGTCCAGATTGTTCATCACTGTAAAATTGCAGTGTTTTTCTCAAAGTCTGAGCAGTAAAAGAAAATGCACACGGAAGTAGTGGATTTCCATGGAGTCTTGAAGAAGCAGTGTTGTCCTTCCAACGGACAGGTAATGGGCCACAACAGAGCAAACCCACAGCAGAGTCATTCGACGTTTTGAAGAAGATTGGTAGGTAGGTCATCACAGAGTAGACCCACTGTAGTCCTGGTAGAGAGTATGGTATTGGTGGGCCACTAGAGGTGCAGACCCACTGCAGTCCTCATTTCCTTCCCCACATCCACCACTGCTGGCAGCTCACCTCCAACTGCGCAACGCTACGCGCTGTTCACATCCAGCTGCCGCTGCCCAACACTACAATGGCAGACAACAATGCAAACTAGCCACAGACTGCACACAGCACAGCCAGTGATTTTCATACAGCGCGCTACGTAACGTTGCCAATAAGAAAACATAAACAGCCTACTTACATAGCCCCCACGCTCCCCACAAAAAATTTTACAAATTTTTTTGGGCAGTGGCCAATACAGATTTGAAAAATTTTTTTCATAATTACAGTAAGAAAGATATCAAATGCACACACTTATTGATACAATGTTGGTCAAAAGCTAAAATTTTCTCACAGTCCATAAAGACAGTCCAGATTGTTCATCACTGTAAAATTGCAGTGTTTTTCTCAAAGTCTGAGCAGTAAAAGAAAATGCACACGGAAGTAGTGGATTTCCATGGAGTCTTGAAGAAGCAGTGTTGTCCTTCCAACGGACAGGTAATGGGCCACAACAGAGCAAACCCACAGCAGAGTCATTCGACGTTTTGAAGAAGATTGGTAGGTAGGTCATCACAGAGTAGACCCACTGTAGTCCTGGTAGAGAGTATGGTATTGGTGGGCCACTAGAGGTGCAGACCCACGGCAGTCCTCATTTCCTTCCCCACATCCACCACTGCTGGCAGCTCACCTCCAACTGCGCAACGCTACGCGCTGTTCACATCCAGCTGCCGAAGCCCAACACTACAATGGCAGACAACAATGCAAACTAGCCACAGACTGCACACAGCACAGCCAGTGATTTTCATACAGCGCGCTACGTAACGTTGCCAATAAGAAAACATAAACAGCCTACTTACACGTGTTAAGCTAGAAGGCCCTACGATAAGGGACGGACGCCCACGTCGCCAGCCAACTGCCAGGACCACCCCCCAGCCCATGTTAAAAGATAAAGCCCTCCAGAAGAACAGTATAGATCTTATGATAACACTAAAAGGGCCACACCAGCTGCAAGTTTTAGCGTGAGACTTTTTCGCGTCTCTGTTACATTGCAAACGTTAAAAACATTGCCCTACCACGAAAAGCATAATGTTTCTCATTGTATAGACAGAATTTTGTAGGCAGAGCTTAAGGTTAACATTGAGACCCTGATTGGTCAGTTGAAAACACAGCCAGATAGCTTTTTTTAAACCAACTTCGGTAAATTGTAGTAAGGAGAAGTTAGGTGAGAGTTGCTTCCAAGACGGCGAGCTGTATGGAGCTGCGCCGCCCGCCGCCCCCTGATGCTGCCTAACCAACGACAAGGTAATGAACGCATGCGATGCCGCATAACAGCGCATAAAGCTTCACTTAGAACTGCAGGAGTCTCATCTGTTACATCCCCTTTTTGCGTAATACTAGTGTCGATCGTCAATTAAAGCTCATGGTATTCACATTTGCTACGTGAAGTTAAAATCTGAAACGCGATGATTTTTCTGTTATATAATTACTGAGAAGCCACATCAGCCACTGTAATTTACGACAAGTTAGATAAGTAATTAAAGATAATTGAGGGTCACTGTAGACCATTTTGATAGTTTTCTCTTTTGTGAAACTTAATTTAAACCTAGATTATAGATGTGATATGGCATAGGTCATCCTTCGATCCACTGTAGAACTTGCAAACCCATTCAGGGAGTATTCGTTCACATTTTTGTTGAACGCAGTTGGTTTTTATCATCCTGTATTAAAACGTTTCCTTTTATCAATAGTGCAATTTATAAACAATGTTTTGTGAGTAGAATAAAATTTCCAATGGTAAACTTAACTGCTTTTTCGACGTTATTTTACCAGCTAACTAAAAATAGGAAAGCCTTGAACCCCTTCCACTAAATTTAGTTAGTATTAAGATTCTTTTACAGGGAGTGCAGTGGAGCTGACGCTGAAATCATTAAGTATTTGGTTATATCATCGCTAGTCTCACTAAACTCTTCTGAACTCTACATGTCATGTGTGCTCTGGCGTCTCCTTACCAGCAACAGGTCCCAGGTTCAGACTAGTCAATTCCCTAAAAAACACGGTCAGAGCGGCGTTGCGCGAAAGTGGTAGGGAGACACGACTTAGAACTAACAGACACCACGCAGAGTGTTAGACACTGTGTAGTCAGACACACTTGTACTCCACTCAGCCTACGACGTATGAAGTCTGTAATGAGGGGCTCGGTACATAGCTGTAATGCACGAGAGTCGCAGACAGTGGGAAAAATAGAGATGCCACGTCAACAACATCCTAAATCAACAAAGAGTCAACGAGGCTCATGAAACAAGTCAATACGAAGACATCAGAAGATTCGCGGCAGAGGAAATTTATTTATTTACTCGTGTCCAGAACACAACATACATATATAGCCGATAGACAGCACAAACAAGTACGCGTTAAAACCCCATATGACATCAATTTACAAACACTATAAGTACATGATTAAATTCCATATGACATCCAAAATTGCGCCGTTTTAACTGCTGTATCATTGGCTATAACCAGATCGTCCATCGGTCACGAGGCTGGGACGTTTCCACAGTTGAGCAGGTGTTGATGATCTTTCTGTTCCCCACATTCGCGTAGTTCATCTCCTGGAGATTGACCTTGCTTCGGGGTACACCAGTTCTCAGCTTGTTGAGGACCTTCCATGTTTCATATGGGAGGTGACGTCCTTTAGCAAGCTCTTCTTTAGGGTTGTTCCAGTACCTCCCCGATGGTTAGTTACGCCAAAGCTGTATTCGACGATTTGCAGGTGACGTTAAAAGTGGTTCTGTAGAACGAAAGAAATTCTTTCTTGATCTTAATCTTGGATGTTGTTATTCACATCCCTACAAGGGGTGTCTTGGATTTGTCTCCTGTTTCCACTTCTCTTTTTCTGCTGCTCTTCTTCTTCTGATATGTGGAGGTGCTATGCCCATGAGATGATATATTTTATTAATAGGAGTTGCCCGCATGCAGCCAGTGACAATGCGTTCTGTTTCATTAAGGGCAATGTGCACTTGTCTGGCATGGCTGGAGTTCTGCCACACGGGTGCTGCATACTCAGCAGTGGAGAAGCATAAGGACAACGCAGATGTGCGAAGAACATCTGGTTGTAATCCCCAAATGTTACCTGTAGTTTCCGAATGATGTTTTTCCTAGTAGATATCTTACTTTTTGTGTCCTTGCAGTGGATTTTGAGGGAGAGTGAACGGTCTAGCTTTACTTCCAGGTATTTTGGGGTATCGCAGTTAGTCAGTTGTTGTGGCAGAGGAAATTAGAAGCACTCTATCAACACTGAAGAAGGCAACAGTGCCGGACGAGATATTCAACGAACACATCAAGGCAGACCCGGACGATTTAATTCCATCAATCACGTAAATGATGAACTTATGTCTGCACACAGGACGAGTCCCAGAGAGATGGAGAACCTCAGCAATCAGAATGCTGTTCAAGGCGAAAGGAGAACCACGTGACCCAAACTTGAACCGGGGAATCGCACTAGAGAACAACCTCTTCAAGATACATACGAGCCTAACGAAGATAAGACTAACAGAAGAAATTGGCAACAAGATCCCAGAGTAACAATTTGGATACAGGAAAGGCCGAAGCACCCCACATGCAGTCAAAAACCTCATGGACGACATATATAAGAATCCCGAAAAGAAAATTCCACACAGTATTCGTCGATTTCACAAAGGCGTTTGACAGTCTCAACACGACCACAGCATGCACCATATTAGAACAGATGGTGGGACAAAACAAGGAACTAAGCGTCTTGACACATAACATACTGAGCAAAAAGGCCATCATAATATCAGACAACGTAACAACATCGCAAGAGACTACACAGATAAATGGAGCGTTACAAGGAGAGCCCCATAGTCCCCTTCTGTTCAGCGTAGCCACACACGACGTGGTCCTAGCGATACGAACTTCGGCACCCTCCCTCAAGATCTACATATACGCAGACGACATCGTCGTGGGATCACACGATAAAAATGAACTACAAAATGGAATAAATACTCCTGGAACATGGCCTCAAAACAACGGACTGCATATAAAAGTAGAAAAGACTGTACACATGGTCTTAAGGCAGGGCTTAACAACTGGCCGGTTTTGAGCGCGAGTACTCGCGTCTGCTCAGGCACGTGCTCGCGAGCAGGTGCAAGGTCGCGGAGTAGGGAGGGAGGGGAGGGAGGGGAAATGAGCGCGCACGTATGAATAGGACCACAGCGTGCCTATTGAATTCGCGCCGACTGTGTAACGTTAAAAGTACTACGATCAGCTCTAACAGTCACTTCGCTGGTTAAGAATCATGTCAAGTCGCCGTTGTGTAACCCCAACCATGCTTTCTCAGTTCAACCTCCATTGCGAGGTATTCTATCTGTATACAGAAAAAGAGGGTGTTGCAAAATGTTTAGTATGTCACAAAACGCTGAATTCTTTTAGGAAATTTAATTTGCAGCGACGTTATATGTCGTACCACGCGAAAGACTACGGAAGTGGAAAATGTGATGGACCAGATCGTGCACAGGAAGTTATTAAACTTAAAAGGAAGCTATCCGAGGAAGATCTGGACGACGAAGAAAAATCAACTGAGGCAGAGTGAGTTACAAAATTGCTTTGCTTTTGGCAAAATCCCTGCGCCCCTTCACTGATGGCGATTTAATAAAAGAATGAATGGTAGTTGCAGCGGAACATTTGTGTCCATCTCAAGTTGAACAGTTTCGGATTGTGCCATTATCTAACATGACCATTATGCGTTGCATACAGGACATGCCAGACGACGTCCAGAGCCAGCTTGCAAATATCTGTAAAGATTTTATGGTGTATTCCGTAGCTCTGGACGAAAGTGTTGATATCATTGGAACAGCGCAGCTTGCCATATTTATTATTGAGATCTTCAGGTGAGGGAGGAGCTCCTCGATGTAGTAGCCATGAAGAACACTACAACCGGAGGTGATATTTTAAGTAGTGTTGAAGAAAGTGTTGAAAATATAGGACTGTCGTGGAATTCTTTAGTTTCAGTGTCTACAGACGGTGCACCAGCGATGACAGGGAAAAAATCAGGTTTCGTTGCGCTGTTGAAGGAGAAAATGCAAAAACTGACCGTGCCGAATGAAATAAGGGGCGTTCACTGTGTGATCCACCAGGAAAACTTATGTGCAAAGAGTATCACTCTAAAAAATGTGATGAGTGTTGTTGTTCGTACAACCAATTATATAAGGAAGCATGGGCTACAACACAGGCAATTTAAAAGGTTTCTTGAGGATGTAGAAAGCCAGTATGGTAGCCTGCCTTATTACAGCGAGGTCCGCTGGCTTAGTCGTGGCGAACTATTAAATCGATTTTTTTGCCTATTAGATGAGATAAATATGTTCATGGAAATAAATGACATGTGTGTTCCTGAATTGAAAGAGCCTTCGTGGAAATGTGATCTCGCGTTCTTGGCAGACTTAACTAACCGTCTGAATGCTTTGAACATTTCACTACAAGGTAAAGATCTGCTAATGACTCATTTCATAGATAGAATGCGAGCTTTTAAAATGAAATTGAGACTTTGGTCGAGTCAGCTGGAAACAGGAAATCTAGCTTATTTTCCTAAATGATCATCCATGCAAGATGTTCACAAAGACTGTGAACGTTGTTCACATAGTTTAGTTGCCCTTAAGGAAGAATTTGATCAACGCTTTCAAGATCTGACAGCACTAGAGAGTCATTTTTATCTGTTCTCCTCTCCATATTCAGCGAATATTGAAGAGATTCGTCCTGAGCTGCAACTGGAAATTATTGACCTGCAGTGTGACAGAGAATACAAAGACAACTTTCAGAACAAGAAAAACATTTTGGAATTCTACAGACACTTCCCTTAGGATAGATTTCCTCGCTTGAACAAACTGGCGGCTACAATAATATCAAAGTTCGGTTCCACGTATGTTCGTGAACAATTGTTCTCTGCAATGAAATGTAACAAGACACGCCTGAGAAACGCATTGTCTGATCGAAATTTAAACTGCACGCTGCGCTTACAATGCACAAGAACAATTACTCCGAACATAGACGCAATTGTAAAGGGCAAAAAGTACAAGATAACCGAGAATCCCACACTTCAGTGACACCTTTTATTGTATAACAGTTCACAAATTAATACGAATGTAGAGGCATACAACACTAAGCTAATAAAATTATGTGGCACGTGTACATTCTCCTTTATTTGTTTCATTTGTCGCAGTAATAATTCGTGAGTGATATCCCTGCAGGTGGCCGCGGATTTACACTGACTGGCGGCAGCTGTTGTGTGCCCCACGTGACTCTCCCCACTCTCCGCTGTCCGGTAGTGGGGGTAGCGTGCTCGCGCTGTTCCTTGCTCGCGCCTTGCTGCTCACAGCTTGCTCCGCGAGCACGTATGTTGTGAAGCCCTGTCTTAAGGAAAGGAGGACGCCTATCTACGAAGGACAAAATATACCTTAACAAGAACCTCTACAAACTACGAACAGCTTCAAATATCTGGGAGTAACGGTTCAGACAAGAGTACACTCATACAGAATTTACACAGCACAAGGAGCAGCAGCCGCAACCAAAGACATCTACAACATCAAGTCACTAAGCAAACTATCCCTGGATACAACCATGGCCCTCTTCGAAGGTAAAATCGTTCCTATTCTGACATATGGAATAGAGATAACAGGGTAAATGCTAAGCTATGGAGACCTACTACGAATGGAAAAAGTGAAAGCCAGAGTCCTGACGGCAGCCCTCGGAATTTCCAAGTACACCGAGTCAAGACCAGCGTACGAACTCGCTAGAGAAACATTTCTAGTAGAGGATCTGAGATGTAAATTCAACTTGCCCTATACAGACAACTGGAAGAAACTGCGGCTACAGAGGGAGAAGAAAAAGAAGGAAATATGGCCAGAGTTCTACTCTTCAGAGGCCATGATGAACAGAGATTGGACCGGACTGAGACACTTCATAAATTCCATGGCGGACCACGGCTACCATCATATAATCTGCAGGACGAAGACATACCACGACCTGGACTCGATATGCATATGTGAGCTCTGAGGAAAACATTGTGACCGATACCACGTACTAACGTGTAAAAACTGCCTGAAATCAATCATAGTCCTCTGTGTTAAATAATGCATCTTGCTATGCACAACATGTGCGCACTACAGTTTATTAGTATTCACACTTACAATGTACAAATGTCGCTGACTAAATCTACATGCACACAAATCTCACACGCTAAACCTGTACATGACACGAAATGTTCTCTGTCGTACTTAACATCCTCTTTGAAACGGCTGCTACTCATCTACAAAAATGTTGAAATGTGTGTGAAATCTTATGGAACTTAACTGCTAAGGTTCAAATGGTTCAAATGGCTCTGAGCACTATGGGGCTTAGCTTCTAAGGTCATCAGTCCCCTAGAACTTAGAACTACTTAAACCTAACTAACCTAAGGACATCACACACATCCATGCCCGAGGCAGGATTCGAACCTGCGACCGTAGCGGTCACGCGGTTCCAAACTGAAGCGCTTAGAATCGCACGGCCACACCGGCCGGCAACTGCTAAGGTCATCAGTCCCTAAGCTTGCACACTACTTAACCTAAATTAGCCTAAGGACAAACACACACTCCCATGACCGAGGGAGGACTCGAACCTCCACCGGGACCAGCCGCACAGTCTACGACTGCAGCGCCCGAGACCGCTCGGCTAATCCCGCGCGCTACTCATCTACAATGAAGCGCCAAAGAAACTGGTATAGGCATGCGTATTCAAATATAGAGATATGTAAACAGGCAGAATGCGGTGCTGCCATCGGCAACGCCTATGTAAGACCACAAGTGTGTGGCGCAATTGTTAGATCGGTTAATTCTGCTACAATGGTAGGTTAGCAAGACTTAAAGCAATGGGACACAGCATCTCCGACGTAGCGATGAGGTAGGGTTTTTCCCGTACGACCATTTCACGAGTGCACCATCAGTATCAGGAATCCGGCAAAACATCAAATCTCCGACATCGCTGCGAGCGTAAAAAGATCCTGCAAGAACGGGACCAATGACGACTGAAGAGAATCGTTCAAAGTGACGGAAGTGCAATTGTTCCAGATTTCAATGCATTGGGCCATCAACGAGTGTCAGAGTGCGAACCATTCAAAGAAATACCATCGATATGGGCTTTCGGAGCCGAAGCTCATTCGTGTACCCTTGATGTCTGCACGGCACAGAGCTTCACGCCTCGCATGATCCCGTCAACACCAATATTTCATTGTTGATGACTCGAAATACGTTGCCTGGTTGCACGAGTCCCGTTTCAAATTGTATCGAGCGGACGGACGTAAATCCATGGACCCTGCGTGTCAGCAGGAGACTGTTCTAACTGGAGGAGGCTCTGTAATGGAGTGGGGCGTGTGCAGTTGGAGTGATATGGGACCCCTGTTACGTCTAGATACGACCCTGACAGGTGACACGTACGTAAGCATCCTGTCTGATCACCTGCATCCATTCATGTCAGTGGTGCATTCCGATGGAGTTGGGCAGTTCCAGCATATCAGGGATGCCTTGCAACGTGCTGTTCAGAAGAGATCTCCACCCCGTCGTACTCTTACGGGTTCCTGGACAGCCCTGCAGCATTCATGGTGTCAGTTCCCTCCAGCACTACTTCAGACATCAGTCGAGTCCATGCCACTTCGTGTTGCGGCAGTCCTGTGTGCTCTCGGTGGCCCTACACGATATTAGGCAGGTGTACCGGTTTCTTTGGTCTCGTATTTCCCGCTCAGATCCTAACTCTTCCAAAAATTCTAAATTCGTCCTCACAGGCCAACACGACCTCTCTCTTCTCACCCGATGTGGTAATTTCATGAAACAAAGCCGTCTAGTGTCCTCTGACGTAAACGGATCGTCTAACATGTTCTTTCTTTTGAGCGTATCTTGAAATATTTTCTTGGACTTCAAATACTTCGGCAACATGAGTATTTCTCTCTTTTCATGTTCCTGCCTTACTTCCGCCCAATATTTCCTCCGTGAAACACCGTCGAAATTCAGCGTCATTTTGACATTCAAGTCCTCTACTTGATCTCCAAGTAGGTGTGGACCCACGAAGTTCATTTTTTGGTGGTGTGACCACTGAAACGTCTCCATGTGAGCCGTTCCATTGAATCTGCACAGTAAACTTCGATTTTAAAACTTCTGTTCGCAAATCCTGTGTTCGGGGCGTCTGTGCACGGAACTGGAAGAAAAGGTGAACAGGACAGTGCGTGATTTAATGGCCTCAGCTGGATTTCAACACTAAAAGGGTTTCATGTTTTACATGTGTCCATATAACCTGTTAATTTGTATCTTTCCTGTAACTCTTCAGGCTTTCCCGGCGATCTAATGACATCTTGGGTTGTCGGGTGTTCTGCCGGATATCAGCGTCGTACTTGCACGATATTTCGGTCACGTAGCTCGAGACCTTCATCAGGTGCGACCTGAGACTGTCTCAGGTCGCACCTGATGAAGGTCTCGAGCTACGTGACCGAAATATCGTGCAAGTACGACGCTGATATCCGGCAGAACACCCGACAACCCAAGATGTTTCTTTCCTGTTCATAATTTTGCCTGCTAGAGTGAATGTGTGAGTTTTCTGTGTGTGGTACTTCACAATTGTTTTGTTGCAACAAGTTTTCTGTGGGCTTTACAAGCAGTTTAGCCAACCTTTGTGTAGAGTTTTAATAGAGCAACGTTGGGTGAAAGACACATTAGTGGGTACTAA
Organism: Schistocerca cancellata; assembly: GCF_023864275.1. Lineage (NCBI taxonomy): Eukaryota > Metazoa > Arthropoda > Insecta > Orthoptera > Acrididae > Schistocerca > Schistocerca cancellata. Next base: position 1,215,018,888 of record NC_064626.1, read on the forward strand.
TCAACAGCTATTGTAAGGTTGGCACAGGTAACTCCTGCGTAGGCTCCGTGAGTGTTTCCGGCTTCTACAAGGACCCCGGCTACGGTAGCTTGTAACTTCTAATTTTCCCTGGGTCGCCGATGACTAAGGAAGGTCTGAGTGGTCATCTCCAGCAGAATAAGATGGAATGTCTAAGAATTAGTTTTGTTTAAGTTTCTAGTGGTCATTCTTCAGTGTAGGCATCGGTCAGGGAACGGTGTTATTTTTATTAATATTCAGATTACTTAATGTGCTCCTTTGTTCAATTGCACCCTGGCGGTGGCGAGTGGTGACGCCCAGTGATGTAAAAAAACAGTCTTTATACCATGCATGAATGTGTCATGTGTTTTTCTGCGTGTTTGCGCTAAATTTTATTTGATTTATCGTTCGTTTCGTATTTTATTTACATTGGTTTAGTAACTTGCATTCTGCTGCACTATGTGCGTTTCCTCGTACGTTATAAGGCTGCGATTCGACGTAATCACCTCTCTCAACTCCACTAAGTAACAGGTATGCTTTACTTGATAACTGTATCGTCACATTAGTGAATTTGTACCAAATTCCCGGAACGGACCTTTGTCCTCAGAAGCTGACATCGAAATTGGTTACTCTCTGGCCCAGTGTATTTAAACGTAGGATATGAAAGCATTTCCGGCCGGAGTGGCCGAGCGGTTCTAGGAGCTACAGTCTGGAACCGCGAGACCGCTACGGTCGCAAGTTCGAATCCTGCCTCGGGCATGGATGTGTGTGATGTCCTTAGGTTAGTTAACTTTAAGTAGTTCTAAGTTCTAGGGGACTGATGACCTCAGAAGTTAAGTCCCATAGAGGTCAGAGTCATTTGAACCATTTGAACCACGAAAGCATTCTTATAAACTTTATCCCTTTTGCTGTGTGGATGCCGGATGGAAGGGCTGTGGTCACGAGGGTGCACGACGTCGTCGTAAACCGGATCCAGCAAGCTGTAAGATAAGTGGACTTGAATTCAAGAAGAGAAACCTCCACCATTCTGATATCTCGCGATTTTCCAATGACCTGGGTCGTGTTGTTGCTCATAGTGTCCCCAAGGCGAAGAGCAGCGAGTGGAGTTCATGGGGAAGGCGGAACTGATTAGGTTTCCTCGACTTCTTATTACTATTTCCTACAATTTGTTAAGTTCAACCAGCGGTAATTTTCCTGCCTACTGGCAGTTACCTGCTCAGGGGGTTGGTGTACGTAACGGCAGTGTACGTTTCCTCGCCTTGCCGCTGCTGTCCTGTAAGGCGTGTAGTTTTGACAGCTTTCTTGACTGTAGGCCGGTTGGTGATTTTTTCTACTTTGGTGTATTGATTCCTTTCTCGTTCCGAGCGCTCTGAACTATGTATTCTGGGGTCGTAGTGCAGACCGCCGTTCCCGGCTTTGACGTATTGTTCCACCGTTGTATTTGGCTTGTCGCATGTAAGGTAGCTTCAGCAAGTTATCATTAGTCATTCGTTGGACTGCCAGTAGTCTGAGTTACCATCTTGTGAAGTAAGTTGTAAATTGCAGCGAGTTCTTAAACATTCTTAATTTATTGCCATTCTTGGCATATAAGGCCTTCAGCCGTGATCACAGTGGCTTGTTTTTAAAACATTATCTGTTGTATCTGTAGTTTATGGGGATTGCTAAACTGTAACTCCCTGAAAACATTATTATTTATTCCTTCATTAATAACGTGTGGATTTTTTATTTATCGTTAGTATTGGAATAAAGCTGGCACCAGTCCAGAGCACTTTTATCCAAGATGGCGACGATGAAGTCATCAAAGATGGCGGCTGTGACGTCAATCAAGATGGCGGATTTTGGAGGGAAAGGGCCACGCCCCTCTCCCTCAGAAAAATGGCGCGAAGTTCAAATTCCAACATGATAATGCATCACACACCAGTTATCTCTACTAAGCAAAGAAAATGGCGGGGAAAAAAGGACTTGTCTTTATTATTTAACCAATTTCAAGCAGGTGTGTTCTCCACTGTGTCTGGACTCCAACTTGCTTAGTTCATATCCCTGCCAGCAGAGAGCAGCACTGTGAAGTCAGATCACGACGCAAGTACCGTCATTCAAGGTGGCTGCACCCGGTGTATCCACCACGAGCTCCAGAGCCCAACTGCGTTAGTTCGTATCGGTGCCACCAGAGGGCGGTCTCCTGACGTCAGATAATGACCCTAGTACCGGTATTCGAGATGACGGCACCCACTGTGTTCACTGCGAGCTCCAGAGCTGAACTGACTTAGTTCATATCGTGGCCACCAGAGCGTGCTACCCTGAAGTCGGGTGATGACACAAGATCGTCCGCTCTCTCGTGCGCGCACGTTATAACCACACACACGCCGCATCAGCGGCTCGCGATCGACCGCTTACATCACAACCTCAAGCCCGCACCTCTATACTCGTGCCGGACATAGTCTTCTGTAAATATGCAAACTAAAGTAACACCTACATTGCGCATCTAACCTATCAATTAAATAAGTACTGAATTTCATTTCAATTTCAATCATATTCAATAAGTCAATTTACAAATTCAGTATTCAATGATCAAATGAGAAGTTCCACATTTTTCCACTATCAGCAAGGTGTTCATTCATGACCTAGCATCCCCCACCCCTAGAATGCTCCACTCCTATTGGCTACTGCATTAGTCACGTGATTCGACTTTATAGTATGAAACGTCCCCTTTTGAACATTTATACAAGACTGTGCTTAATCTGACACACAATATTTTTTAGCGCAACGCAATCTGACTTTCAGAAATCCCTACAAAGGAATGGCCCTGACTAACATTAACCTGTACCTTTCACAAATCACTTACCTCACCAAAAATCTTCGTTACTCGAACTACTGCAATACAGCGAGCGCCACTACTGCCAGCTAAATAAAAGATTCAAACTACTGAAGGCACTAACTACTGATAGGCATAGTTAGCAAATGAAAGATTTTAATAGAGAACAAACAATGTATATACCTTAATAATCATAATATATATGCCATCCAGTCTTACAAATTTCAGGTCTCCGCCATTTCTCTCACCACATCCACCACTGCTGGCGGCTCACCTCCAACTGCGCAACGTTACGCGCTGTTCACATCCAGCTGCCGCTGCCCAACACTACAATGGGAGACAACAATGTAAACTAGCTACAGACTGCACACAGCACAGCCAGTGATTTTCATACCGAGCGCTACGTAACGTTGCCGATAAGAAAACATAAACAGCCTACTTACAATAGAACCTGGAACTTGGAATCAGTTTTCACCAATGCCACATCCACCTGGACTTGGAATCAAATAGTTAAATTCTCAATCACAATCCTCAACCCAGCACCACGCCCCCTTACCGACTCATGTTGGCAGGCTAACGTGCACTAACCTCTACTAACGTGTACTTAATTACAACAAAACTTATATTCGCTCGCCAGGCTCGGTTGTAGCTATGAAACTGCACACGTGGACTTGCGGTCCAGAACACACTAAATGAGCCACGTTTACTGAGTAACGAATTGTTACAAGTTCAGAAGAGCCGTACTGCGGCTTCACTAGAGGTACTAGAAAACAAAAGTTCGTAGACACTTGTTGACACTAATTTTTAACATTTTTATGCATCGACAGCAACTGATATTGTTTATATAAGAATGTACAGCCCACAGTTGCAGGTTATCTTCGTCGTTTACCTAGGTTTCAACGTTAGTAATAACGTCTTCTTCAGAATCTGCAAAAATTTAATACTATAATGTGCTAGTAAATTATATTAGATATGTTCATCCTACAGGATGCAACGTGTAGTATTTACATAAAATATTATTTAAATGTTTACCTAAAACAAGCCATGTCCTAAGTCAACTTTATAAAAATTAATGCATAAACATAAGGTTTTGTCACTTCTGTTAAACAAGCTGTAGCAAATTCACTTTAAGCCGGTTTTATGGGCCTCGTCGTGTGACTGGAGACTGCGGACCGCGAGGGCTTCGCGGTCTGTGTCACAGAGGGCGGCGCGCATGCGCGAGACGTATGGAATCAAACTCTTATTACGCACGCGTCAGATAACATTTTTGCTATGAATTAATTTTACACTTTACTATTGTACGTTAATTACAGTATCCAGCATGACTACGTTTTACATTCTACTACAGAGCCTTATAAACTGACCAACAACTGCCGGCCGGTGTGGCCTTGCGGTTCTAGCGCTTCAGTTTGGAAGCGCGTGACCCCTACGGTCGCAGGTTCGAATCCTGCCTCGGGCATGGATGTGTGTGATGTCCTTAGGTTAGTTAGGTTTAATTAGTTCTAAGTTATAGGCGACTGATGACCTCAGCAGTTAAGTCGCATAGTGCTCAGAGCCATTTGAGCCATTTGACCAACAACTCTCGTATGAACATCTGTAGGAAAGGTTCTATTATTACAGAAACTGTAATGGTCACATGCGTTATGAATTGTTGACACGTTCAGATAGCGTTGGCGCTTAGGCACTGTTCACAGGGGATGGATGTCTCTCCACTCCCCGAGGGTTGACACGAGCTGTGTCAAGGCGAGTCGGCAGCACAACGACGTTACTCCCAGAAGTGAGTGGAATCCGACGTCCAACAGAAGTGCCCTCCTGGTCTCTGGCGACGCTATGTCAGGCCAGAGGCGCGGTGGGGGCGCCTCGGAACTACGGGAGCCGCGGCTCCTTCATGGCATCTCGTCGGCGCCTCGGGATACCGCTCTGCTGCCCAGTATCTGTGCGCTGGTCGATACTTCCTGCACCGCTCTCGATACCCGACGACGCCGCAGGTGAAATCATTTTTGGACAGACATACTGTGAAATGCTTTAAGGTTTTTTTTCCAATCACATAGGATGCAGTGTAGTCAGAAATTGTCCAAAACATTATCGACATGTTGTAATATTCATGGGAGAAGAGAGGATATTTTTGCTGATTAATATCAGAGATAACACGAAAACTCAGAAAAATGTATGAGGGAAGTGAGAGTTGTGTGAAAGTGGGGAGGGAACGTACTGCATGGTTCAAGCTGGAAAATGGGCTGCGACAGGGAAGTGCACTTTCGCCTTTATTGTTTATTATTGTTATGGATGAAATCCTACAGCAAGTATCAGATGCAATTGGAGATCATAAAATGAAAGCAGTGCTTTTTGCCGATGACCTGATGTTATGGGGAAATTGCGAGAAGGAGGTGCAAGAGCAGTTAGATGCATGGGAGGCAACGGCAGCACAATATGGAATGCATTTCTCTGCAAAGAAAAGTGAAATAATCGTCACAACAAGGAAGAAGAATAGGCCAAATGTGGATATAACTTGTGGAGGGGAAAAACTACAAGTGGTAGAGAACTTCAAGTACCTGGGAAGCGTGATTGAAAGTAAGGGGGGAAACGCAATGGAAATAAATGAAAGGTGCAGAAAAGCAGAGCAGTTCTACAATTGCATTAGGGGGCTTATTTGGAGCAAGGAGGTGCCACAGAAATCCAAGGGAATTATATACCGAACCTACTTTGTCCCAATATTGGCATACGGAAGTGAGACATGGGTAACGCAAGAAAGCGACAAAAGTAGAATACAGGCTAGTGAAATGAAGTTCCAGAGGAGCAGGTTGGGTGTAACAAGACGAGACAGATTGCGAAATGTGTATGTGAGGGAAAGACTAAAGGAGGAACCAGTACAGGACAGGATAGAAAAATCAAGACTGCAGTGGTATGGACACATGAAGAGAATGGATGAGGGAAGAATTCCAAAGAGGATGTTTGATCTGCAACTGGAGGGGAAGAGGCCCAGAGGAAGACCAAGGGATAGATGGGTGAAGGAATGTGTGATGAGAAGAGGAGAGAACTGGACGAAGGTGGAAGAGGGGGAATGGTGGAAAGACAGAACACGATGGAGAGGCCTGTGTTCCCGACAGACCCAGCCAGTGGCTGGAAACTGTCCAAGATGAAGAAGAAGAATATCAGAGATACGCCAACCGACGTGTGGGTAAGTGTCAGTAATCAATAACCATCATTTTACTTTCAATTGAGCCAGGTAACAGCGACAGCCGATATTTCGGCGGGAGAACACCCTGCAATTTTCAAGGCAAACTGCAACGGACAGGCGACGTACATCCAAATTTAAAACCTCGGTTCTCGGACTGATGCAGGAAAGATAACACACACACAATGGACACTAATGCCACCAAAGATGACCAAAGTCAGAGCTGTCGATAGTGAGACTACGAACTCGCAGGTGTGATAGCATTGACTCTGTCCCGGATTCCAAACAGAGCTTAAATCAAACCCTCCACCTCTGTTAACGAGGTTCCTCACTAATTTAATCTCAACTGGCTCCTTAATAACAATGTCCCAATAGCTAGACGTGCATGCCAATATCTCGGTGTTATTATACAGGGTGTTACAAAAAGGTACGGCCAAACTTTCAGGAAACATTCCTCACATACAAAGAAAGAAAATATCTTATGTGGACATGTGTCCGGAAACGCTTACTTTCCATGTTAGAGCTCATTTTATTACTTCTCTTCAAATCACATTAATCATGGAATGGAAACACACAGCAACAGAACGTACCAGCGTGACTTCAAACACTTTGTTACAGGAAATGTTCAAAATATCCTCCGTTAGCGAGGATACATGCATCCACCCTCCGTCGCATGGAATCCCCAATGCGCTGATACAGCCCTGGAGAATGGCGTATTGTATCACAGCCGTCCACAATAGGAGCACGAAGAGTCTCTACATTTGGTACCGGGGTTGCGTAGACAAGAGCTTTCAAATGCCCTCATAAACGAAAGTCAATAGGGTTGAGGTCAGGAGAGCGTGGAGGCCATGGAATTGGTCCGCCTCTACCAATCCATCGGCCACCGAATCTGTTGTTGAGAAACGGACGAACACTTCGACTGAAATGTGCAGGAGCTCCATCGTGCGTGAACCACATGTTGTGTCGTACTTGTAAAGGCACATGTTCTAGCAGCACAGGTAGAGTATCCCGTATGAAATCATGATAACGTGCTCCATTGAGCGTAGGTAGACGAAACTAAAATGAGCTCTAACATGGAAATTAAGCGTTTCCGGACACATGTCCACATAACATCTTTTCTTTATTTGTGTGTGAGGAATGTTTCCTGAAAGTTTGGCCGTACTTTTTTGTAACACCCTGTATAACATGGGGTGACCAGTATCCAAGCAATGTTCGGCAATAGCAGACCTATTTGGCTGCTGTAATCGTGTGTGCCGTTTATGCTCAGTACATCGGTCCTCTACGGTCCTGATAGTTTGACCAATATTTACCATGCCGCAGCTTCAAGGAACGCGCTATACACCCGCCTTACGCAGACCAAGATCATCCTTAACGGAACTCAAAAGCTCTCTGACTTTAGATGGAGGTCGGAAAACACATTGCAAGTCGTATTTCCGTAAAATACAACCGATCTTGTTGGAAGTGTTTCCTACGTAAGGCAAAAAGGCAGTAGACTTAGGTGTCGACTCAGAATTATCATCAATCGCCCGATGTACAGTTGATCGATAGCGCAACGAACGTTCAATCTGTCCATCACTATAACCATTTTGACGAAATGTAACTTCAAGATGGGACAGCTCAGCTGGCAAAGTCTCAGCGTCAGAAACGACATGTGCCCTGTGTACCAAGGTACGAAGTACCCCTTCACGCTGAGGCGAATGGTGACAACTATTAGCCTGTAAGTACAAGTCGGTGTGAGTAGGCTTCCTGTAGACTGCATGTCCCAATGATCCATCATCTTTCCTCATAACCAACACTTTAAGAAAGGGAAGGCAACCATCCTCTTCCACCTCCATCGTAAAACGAATGTTCGGGTGGATCGAGTGCAGATGTTCTAGAAAGACATTCAAATTCTCCCTACCATGAGGCCAAACAACAAAGGTATCGTCAACATATCTAAAGGAACTGGCGGGTTCAAAGGCGCCGACTCCAATGCACGTTCCTCGAAGTCTTCCATAAACAAATTTGCGATCATAGGAGACAACCGACCACCCATCGCAACTCCATCTGTCTGTTCGTAATATTGGTCATTCAATAAAAAGTAAGTGGATGTAAACACATGCCGAAAGAGATTAGTTAATTCAGCACCAAACCTAGCCTCAATTAACCGCAACGAATCAGACAGATGAACACGAGTGAAGACCACATCGAAACTCACCAAAATATGAGAGTCATTCAACCGCAGTCCCTCCAAAGGACCTAAAGAATCAGCTGAGTTCCTAATGTGATGTTCACACCGACCTACTTGTGGACTCAACAGAGAAGCAAGATGCTTGGCTACACGATATGTCGGATCGCCGATGTTACTCACTATAGGACGGAAAGGAACCCCTTCCTTGTGAACCTTCGGAAGGCCATATAACCTAGGGGGAACCGCATTATAGGTGTTAAGGCTCTTGATAGTGTCCTGCGACAAACCACCTTTCTTCAGGAGGCTGTCTTTCTCTCAACACTTTTTGTGGTGTCAGCATCGATTCTGCCATACGCTGAATCAGCTAGTAAACGTTGCATCTTTTGTACATAATCCTGTTTCATTAAAACAACGGTGGCATTGCCCTTGTCCGCAGGTAAAATAACAATATCAGGAGCAACTTTGAGAGAGCGTAAAGCAGCTCTCTCTGCTGCTGTTACATTAGTCTTGGGTGGACTATCCCTAGTCAACACACGGCATGCCTCCCTCCTAATCTCCTCTGCAGCGTCAGGAGGTAGTTTGCAAACTGGCTGCTCAATTGAACTAATAAAATCAACTACCGGCGAACTCTTCGGAGTGGGTGCAAAATTTAAACCCTTCCCAAGCACGGATAAATTTGCGTCGTCAAAAGATTTCTCTGTGAGATTTATCACAGAACGTCGAGATATAACATCAGACTCCGAGCGATGAAGACGTTCAAACTTTGCCAAATGCCGGGCAGTTTCTCTTGAAAATGGCGGGGTGTTCTCCCGCCGAAATATCGGCGGTCGCTGAAAATGTTACCTGGCTGAATTCCCGGAAGTTATTTGAAAGTTGTATACGCCAGGAGAAACTCGTGTCTCACATCATTTTACTTGTGTAGATTTTAAGCAAGCAGTAGCAGGTAAACAGCAGATGCGTAGAATAACTAAGGAAATATCAGCCTCTGTTCCTTCCTTTCTTTTTCCAATTATAGTTTTCTCCCTGTCTTCAGCCTATGTACGTAAAAACGCTTTATAGCAGTTTAGTGACACTTGCTTGTTAAGACACTGCACAGAATCAGCTTCTGATAGATATTTCTCTTTGTTTGTGTACAACTTGATTCTTTCCATACACATGAAGTTCTCCATCATGAGAGACTGACTGAAAAACACAGCTTACAGAATGCACAGCTACAAGTGCTCACAGAATGTCTGAGAATCGACACCCCGGCCTTTGGAAACAGATGCTGGTATGAGCACCCACAAACGGCTGGGAGAGTCTTGGAGACTTGATTTACGATATTGCGTTTCTGTGAGTCGCTGCTTTACGGTCCGTCTCAGGTTACGACTGGTTTCCGTAAAGTAAATACTCGTAATACCGGAAAACCGAAATGACGCAGACTCACTTCATTTCATGACGCGTGTTGTGTCGAAGCATCTTCGTATAGCATTCATGATTTATTACTCTGCAATAAATGTTCCAAGTGTGGAGCAGCAGTAAAAGTCAAAGCGGTATTAACTGTTCGTTATTCGTGCATATGCGTCGTGTTCCGAACGGCAAACAATTACCGCGTAATAGTCTTCCGCTTTTCGTACGTCGTAAACAGTGGCAATACGGAAGAGAATGACTCACTCCATTTGGCCTGTTCCACTCCAACTCCGCCGCCAGCACCAGCAGACGCTGTGAGGGCACTCAACTCAGGATCGAGGTTAGGCCGCGCAAAAATGCAAATCTTCCTCGCACTAAGACCCTACGGGGAGGAGCGGGGGTGGGGGCGCGAGGCTGCTCCTACTCCTAGGGCTTGGACTGCTGCCAGGGGCAAGTACATAGTGCAAATTTAATGAACGCTGTCACCTGTATCTCACTAAACCACTTTATATTATGCATAACAATCGCTCGTTCATAGCCACTGTGGGAAACAAGTACATTATGTTGCTGCTGTGGTCTTTAGTTCGAAGACTGGTTTAATGCGTCTCTCCATCCTGCTCTGTGTTAGCCTCTTGATCAGTGAACAACTACTGCAACCAACAGCCACTTGAATCTTGTTACTACAGTTTTTGCTCTCCACAGATCTTTCCAGTACAAACTGGCGATTTCTTCATGATCCAAAACGCACCCTATCAACCGATCACTTCTTTTACTCGGATTGTACCATAAATTTCTTTTTTTCCCAGTTCGATTCAGCATCTCCCTATTAGTTTATTCGATCTACCCAGCTAATCATCTGCCTTCTTCTAGGGCACCACAAGCCAAAAGCTTCTTGTCTCTTCCTGACTAAATTGCTTATCGTCCATTTTTCATTTCTGTACAAGGCTACATTCGAGACAAATACCTTCAGGATACATAAGTAATGAGGAGGTATTGAATAGAATTGCGGAGAAGAGGAGTTTCTGGCACAGCTTGACAAGAAGAGAGGACCGGTTGGTAGGACATGTTCTGAGGCATCAAGGGATCACAAATTTAGCATTGGAGGGCAGCGTGGAGGGTAAAAATCGTAGAGGGAGACCAAGAGATGAACATACTAAGCAGATTCAGAAGGATGTAGGTAGCAGTAAGTACTGGTAGATGAAGAAGCTTGCACAGGATAGGGTAGCATGGAGAGCTGCATCAAATCAGTCTCAGGACTGAAGAAACAACAAACAAACAACCTTCAGGATAGACTAACATTTAATGTTAACTCAATCATCCGTCGCTTCCTGGTTGAGCAACATTATAATAAATGAAAAGCATTAGATTTCTTTTGTTCTACAGTGTTACTTTTATTGTATTAACCGGTGTTCGGCTTACAAGGTCATCTTCAGACACTTACTGACAAATGTCGGCTCAGAAGCTACAATGTTTGTAAACGACATTGGAAAAGAAGTTACACATCTAGATTGAACTAGAAACGTACAACAAAAAACATCTTTCAGTGTGGTCGTAATGAAATGTAAAAAGTTAAAAGTTGAGCAGTAAATAAATACGAGTAAAATGGGAATAAAGAGGAAAAAACTTTAACAAAAAACTGAAACAGCAAGCTTACATAACAGTTTATATCAATAAACAAAACCAATAAAATAAAATGAAATGAGTACGTGGTAAGACTACTTCAGGAGCTATAAAACATGGAGAGTGATACACCAACTAATTACAAGAAAGAAAATATTATCAGTGTAACTACAGAACACAAAAGAAGTCAAGCAATATCCATAAGATGCACTAACACTTAAGATAAACTAACACTTAAATTTGTAACAGATGTTAACAAGTTCCTCTTCTTTTTGTGCTACAGTTAGTCTCCATCTTATATCCCCTTTATTTCGGACATCGTCAGTTATTTTCCTAACCAAATAGCAAAACTCAACTACTACTTTCCGTGTCTCGTTCCATAATTCCTTCAGCATCGTCTGATTTAAATCGAGTACATTCCATTACCATTGTTTTATTTTTATTGATGTTCATATTAGAACCTCTTTCCAAGACACTATCCACTCAAGTCAATTCTTCATCGAAATCCTCTGCTCTGACAGAATTACTGTGCTATCGACAAATCTCAAAATCTTTTTTCTTCTCCTTGATCTTTAGCTCGCTCTCCAAATTTTTTGCTTGGTTTCTTTTACTGGATCCTCTATGTACGGACTGAATAACATCAGTGATAGGCAACTATCCTGTCTTACTACCATCTAACCACTGCTTTCCTGTCATGTTGTCTGACTGTTATAACTGCAGTCTACTTTCTGTACAAAATGTAAATAACCTTTCGATCTCTTGTGTTACATCTCTGATGGCTTCAAAATTTCGAAAAATTCACTCCAGTCAACAAAGGCTTTCTCTAAGTCTTCAAAAGCTATAAACGTAGGTTTGCCATTCTTCAGTCTGCACCAAACCTAGCTTCAATTAACCGCAACGAATCAGACAGAGGAACACGAGTGAAGAGAGAGACCACACCGAAATTCGCTAAAATATCAGAGTCATTCAACCGCAGTCTCTCCAAAGGGTCTATACTGGCTCGCATGTACCTACATTTCTCTGGAACTCAAACTCATGACCCCCGAGGTCAGCTTCTAGGGTTTTCCATTCTTCTGTAAAATAATTCGTGTCAGTATTTTACAAGCATGTCTTATTAAACTGATGGTTCAGTAATACTCCCATCTGTCAGCACATTCCACCTTTGGAACCTAGATTTTTTCATTCATCTTGAATCTGAGGGTATTCCGCTTGTCCCATACATGTTACACTTCAGGTGGATAGTTTTGTCGTAGATGGCTTCCAAAGAACCTCAATAATTCTGGGGGAATGTCGACTACAGGCTACACACAGCAGCAGCTGGGGCGCCAGCGTTCCAGTCCACGGTGGGTCGCTGGTTCGACACTCTGAGGCCGACGAGGGGCCCGTAGCCAGCCAACGATGGGCCACTCCACAGCTCGCTACTGTGGGCAGTCATCTTGGCTCCCGACACACACTAGAGGCATCCAGGGCGAGGGCCACAGATTCAGCTGCCAGATCGCGCCGGTGCTCGTTGTCGCCACATTCTTAACCACACCGATGAGGAAGCGCGTCACCGGTCACCTTGCAGGGGTGGCGCTGAGGCAGCAGAGGGGAAGGCAGCTGAGTCGGCTGCCAGCGCATCCTGACACCGACGCATCTCCGCGGCCGTACAAAGTCGACACACAGCGGGGCATTGCACGTATCACTGAGGCAGCCATTCCATGCCAAGCCATTTCGCAGACAGCAAAGTGGTGTCCTCAGCATTGTGGGACCCGTTGACGTAGACCTAGAGGAACTGGGTCACAGTAGCTGGAAATAAAAATCACTTGGGAAACTCAGACGAGTCTTAATATGGTGCCTTCTACCTCTTCCCGCTACATTTGGTGTTGCTGTTACATTCGGTGTCAGAAGCTGCTATAACACAATACAAATCAAGCTATCAAAGAAGATGAAGAAACCGTCTCAGAGAACACAGAAGTATATTTATTGTCATAAATTTTTGGAATGCTGCTAGACTTAGAACAGGTCACACAGTTTACAGGTATCACATGCACAGGGTGGACAAACATAACACATGCCCATACCTAAGAGTGGGTAGGAAAACTGTTGACATTCAAAACAGTTTCCAGTCGCTTGGAATGGAGAAATATAGATCCTGTACGGTTTTCAAGGAAATCTTACACTATTCTTCCTACAAACATTTCCGGTAACGATGATTGGGGTGGATAGCGAACGTGCAGCCTTGCCTCCAAAGCAGACGACACAGGATACTGAGATCTGCTGATTGCGATCACTTGGGAAGATGCAACACTTCATCCACGTGCTTACCAAACCTATCCTGGATGGTGCGAACAGTGTGAAGAGTGGCCCCGTATTCTTGGAACTTAGCACCATCATTGGGGAACAAACATTGGACCATGAAATGGATCTGATCAGTCAAAATGTTCACATAATCCCCGGCAGTAATGTGGCCTTGTAGAGTACCCATGGAGGCCCCAAAATACCGCGATTTTTTTTCTCATCAGTCTTCTGACTGGTTTGATGTGGCCCGCCACGAATTCCTCTCCTATGCTAACCTCTTCATCTCAGAGCAGCCTTTGCAACCCACGAAATTTCTAGTTGGTCTCAGCTTGGAATGTATCCACGATTTTTCGTTGAATCCATAATCTCCAACTTTTCTAATTTGTAATTCATCGAGCGGCATTAAATGGTGTAAAGGCATTCCATATTGATCACAGTACTTCCTAAGTTTGTTGTTGCAGAATACGCCTTCTTTTCCGTAAAAATTATTATGTGTTGGATTATTTTGATTGAAAACTGCTAAAGGGTTAAATTTTCCACCGAAGAGCTGGGCAGTACATCTACGGGAATCTTGTCAGCGCGCTGTGCTGCACGTGCTGTCTGGTTAAACTCCATCTGACAGCAAGTATGGGTTGGTAAATTCTTGGTAATCTGGTAATCTCATCCAAGTGCGGTCAGTTTGATGGGTCCTACTCTTGCAGACATTCGAAAATAGCTTAACAGTCGAAACCGTACAGTAATGAAACAAAATAAAAGAAAATTTTCCTTCATACAATGACAGTCAGTGTGATAACGTCTCGTTATTCGGACCGTTGTTTTAATCATGCATGGCATTTGCTACACCAGAAACGATATAGAATTTGTTATTTCCGTTGTATGGCTTATTTATGTAAATGAGAACTCTACCCAGTTGCATGCATTGCTTCTTAGCTAACAGGCGCCAATGAGTAGATACTTAGCAGAGCTTCTCCCGTGTCCAAGGCTACACGTTGATATTCGGCGGACGTCGTAGGAAACAGAAGTAGTTACTTGCGGACATGAGAACCTTGCTGCTTTCTTCTTGCGCCAGCTTTTAGGATTATAAAGAGTTGTATGCTGCGAGCGTATCTTACACAGTTACGCTCTCTACAAGTTAGGACAGAATCTCTTAGTTTCATACTGCAAGATCGGAATGTATAAAAGTACACTACTGGCCATTAAAATTGCTACATCACGAAGATGACGTGCTACAGACGCGAAATTTAACCGACAGGAAGAAGACGCTGTGATGTCCAAATTATTAGCTTTTCAGAGCATCCACACAAGGTTGGCGCCGGTGGCGACACCTACAACGAGCTGACATGAGAAAAGTTTCCAACCGAATTCTCATACACAAACAGCAGTTGACTGGCGTTGCCTGGTGAAACGTTGTTGTGATGCCTCGTGTAAGGAGGAGAAATGCGTACCATCACGTTTCCGACTTTGATAAAGGTCGGATTGTAGCCTATCGCGATTGCGGTTTATGGTATCGCGACACTGCTGCTCGCGTTGGTCGAGATCCAATGACTGTTAGCAGAATATCGAATCGGTGGGTTCAGGAAGGTAATACGGAACGCCGTGCTGGATCCCAACGGCCTCGTATCACTAGCAGTCGAGATGACAGACATCTTATCTGCATGGCTTTAACGGGTCGTGCAGCCATGTCTCGATCCCTGAGTCAACAGATGGGGACCTTTGCAAGACAACAACCATCTGCACGAACAGTTAGACGACATTTGCAGCAGCATGGACTATCAGCTCGGAGACCATGCCTGCGGTTACCATTGACGCTGCATCACAGACAGGAGTGCCTGCGATTGTTTACTCAACGAAGAACCTGCGTGCACGAATGGCAAAATGTCATTTTTTTCGAATGAATCCAGGTCCTGTTTACAGCATCATGATGGTCGCATCCGTGTTTGGCGACATCGTGGTGAACGCACATTGGAAGCGTGCATTCGTCATCGCCATACTGGCGTATCACCCGGTGTGATAGTATGGGGTGCCATTGGTTACACGTCTCGGTCACCTCTTGTTCGCATTGACGGCACTTTGAACAGTGGACGTTACATATCAGATGTGTTACGACCCCTGGCTCTACCCTTCATTCGATCCCTGCGAAACTCTACATTTCAGCAGGATAATGCACGATCGCATGTTGCAGGTCCTGTACGGGCCTTTCTGGATACAGAAAATGTTCGACTGCTGCCCTGGCCAGCAGATCTCTCACCAACTGAAATCGTCTGGTCAATGGTGGCCGAGCAACTGGCTCGTCTCAAGACGCCAGTCACTACTCTTGATGAACTGTGGTATCGTGTTGAAGCAGCATGGGCAGCTGTACCTGCACACGCCATCCAAACTCTGTTTGACTCAATGCCCAGGCGTATCAAGGCCGTTATTAAAGCCAGAGGTGGTTGTTCTGGGTAATGATTTCTCAGGATCTATGCACCCAAATGGCGTGAAAATGTAATCGCATGTCAGTTCTAGTATAATATATTTGTCCAATGAATACCCGTTTATCATCTGTATTTCTTCTTGGTGTAGCAATTTTAATGGCCAGTAGTGTAAATTGAAGATTTAATCATCTCGTTGGAGCTCAAGGGACCGGTTCTATCTGTATATATTTAGATATATCTAAAATTCGTAAGAAGAATATACTGGATATCTTCCACACTCTAACTAAAGCTTTCGAACTACCTAAAAGTGCTTCACAGTGGCTGAGACAAGGGCGATTTTGGAAGCAAGTAAATTTCCTCCTTCAACTCCATTCATCTCACCGACTCCCTGACACCGGAGGTGGAATCAAACGACCAACCGCTCTATATTGGATCTTCTACAGAATTATGTTCACAGTAAACGGAGACGGCAGACAATCCATTTGACATCTGCTGTAATGAAGAAGCTGATGTGTTAGCTGGTAACTGATAAATTCAATCCACGTAAATACAGCTGGAGCCAACAAAAATGTGAGAGCGATGTCTCTACAATCCCAAACTGCGCAACATTAGCGTCATACAAAAACTGTTTTAGTTATTCTATATCACGATAGTGACAAGTCCTTCCTCTGGCTTATTTAAAACTGTAAAAAGGTGCTGCTCGAGTCTAGATTGTGGACCGATTATAGTGTCATAAACTAATCCCATGTTTGGGTAACTGTATGACCCCTGTTCTTGACTGATTTTTATTCATGTCATATTTGTAGAAGTGCAGTACTTTTTTTTTAAATCTCGTTTTGTTCGCTTTGGTTCATTGTATCTTCTCGGGGCGGACGTCGCAAGACACCCATTTCAGTTCGTCGTTGATCCATTAACTACGTTTTTTTTGTTTCTTTTTTTTTTATTACAGAGGGCAATTAACCCTCTGACCGAACGCACTGAGCTACCGTGCCGGCACTTCAAAGCTTCGAAGAAAATATTCTTCATAAAATAAGTACTTCTGCAAGTGCCGTAAAACCTTCGAACAGCTTAATCGCTTGTAACATGATAGTACAGATCGTTCAACGATCCTGTATCAGTTCTGTTACATCTGTTTCTTTATTAAAGTGGGTAGCGCAAACTGCCGGTTGGTGGGTGAAAGGCTCTCACGCAGCAAGCGGATTCCCGAAAATCTCGTGTTGACTGTGGAGTCAGCTTTGCTCAAGATGGGTGGCAATTATAACGTAGTTCCCACTGCCTGATCGGCGAATTCGTAAGTTGTTGTTTCCGGGACGTAATCCGTGATGCACGGCCGCAACAGTAGCCCTCAAGGGCGCACTTGAAATGTAGTAAGTACAGTATGTATTCAGCACGGATGTCAACAAGAATCCTACCTTTTGCGCTCCCATGAAACGTGAGAAATATCGCACCATCCCGCCAGTATTACCGTTCGTCTAATTCTGTGTATTGCCTCCTCTTCTAGACAACGTGTATGCTACGTGAACTATTAATTTAAGAACGTTCAGACATGATACCAATCTACTACTTTGTTTTTTGAGTATTTGTACGCCATATCGGGAAGCTTTTGCGGCTTTTTGAAAGGAATTTCCCCCATTCGAGTATAAACTACTGTTCACTTATACCATACAATCATAATTTCCGCGCTGTAGCCACTCTCAACTGCAAATTGAACTGAAAATTAATAAAGCCTGCAGATAATACAGTGCAACGCAATACGGGAGGAACAAAAGCTCATCCCGTATTTGAGAACAATACTTAAATGTCACAAAACGTCATACCTGCTTAAATAACACGTCATCGTCTGCTGTTATAAACCAGTCGTCATATTACAGGATTTGAGTACATATCAAAGACACATAATACAGGTGACATTGTGCACAGCGAACATACATTAACAAGCTGCATGGCGTATTTGACAGCCAATATATTGCTGTCACCTGCATTTATCACGTCCGCATATCAACTGACGTTAACACGACAGAGATTGTTACAAAGCGGCATCACTGTGTCACCCACAGGATATTTGGATTGCCGTAGGCATTACCAGAAAAGAGAAACGGAGTTATTTATTTGGCTATAATGCATGATCGTAATAACCTCTTACAGAGATAAAGGCAATATTCCGTTCTCAAAATGTAAATATAATCATATTAGACGTAAAACAAAACCTGTCCCAAAAAATCTTCGCATAGATGCAGTATTATAAAATCGTAGTCCACTTATTCTTGATAATTTACAAGCAAGAAAGCACACACATGTAGCAGATTGCAAGATCCGTGTGTAGGGAAGCAGCCTACTCACGCCTTATAAAATTCTCATCAGTCTTTCCATTGTGTGCCAGCCTAGTCCGCTGTAACTGGCTCTGACGTCATAAATGTTGCGCAATACTTTAAAAATCAAGTAAATAACCTGAAACGTTTCTGCCATGTCAGGAGTAATACTAAATCAATACGTGTTGAATGTTAGTTCAATAACTTTAACCATTTTCAAAATTTGGACGTTTTTCTGTAAAAATCATTGGCGCAACAGAAAAGAGGTAGAGACTTAAAAATTTATATTTAGATTCCTTTTTCATAATAATTTAGTAGAAACAGTCTTCTGGATCTCACAAATTAAGATTTTAATTGAAATTCAATATTTTCTGGTTTTTGTCTTAAAATTAAGGAAGCAAGATAGATTAAGTAGGCTAATAAATAAGGCTAGGACGTTTAAATTTAATTAGAATGGAGATCCGCTATAATCATAAAGATGTGAGAAGTTACAATTGAATAACTATATAACTATAGCGATAGCGTATCTCCAAAGGGCAAGTTCAGAGCTCGTCTACTGCGTGTAGTGTAATTAAATTAATTCTCTCGCCCAAAATATTTGACTTAGCCCCGTCAGATTATTTATTATGATTACTTACCTGTGTGCTGAATGCACATTTAAATTGAGAGCTTCATCGGCCATCAGCAAAGGAAGCAATGATTTATTCAATAACTTAATGTGGTGCATTACTAGCCCAGAGGCTAGTCGAGAGAGCCGATTTGATCAGGCGTTCCCTTAGTCGTCCGCACCGCGGCTTTATATATAAGAACGCTGCGCGAGGAAAAAAGGCCCCAGTTCTCTCCAGATGCTGAATAGCACACCACCTGTGTCGGGAGTCGCGTCGCGTCGGTATCATTGCTATAAACAGCCTCGGATGCCGTACTAAGTTACTCGGGATACGCGTAACCATGAAATCATTTTCGAGTGAAGTGTTAATTCTGGGATGAATTTAATGATCTATCTTCAGTTTGCGTATGTCGTATTTTCACGTGCTGTCGCGAGACAGACATTCTACCATTATTTAGCGTGGCGTTTGATGAACATTATCATCAAATTATGGCGAGCATTCACTTAAACTTTCAGAATATAGCGAACGTTTTAACAGGATCGTTTTTGATTATGAATCCCAGACAATCTCCTAATTCCTCAGAGTTATAAGCTGTAGCTATAAGTGTATTTCTCAGATGAAGTGGGCACTAGGAATTCTAATTACAGGCTTCACGTTTTGCTAATCACTTTCTGGTTGCCAAAATTGTAGTTAGAGAGCCAGTGTTGAGAACGGTAAAAGACAGCATAAATAATAGGAACATTTATATAAACAAAAATTAATTGCACCCGCCGCCCCACATATGGGTAAACGGCAGGGAACTGTATCTTTTCTGCAGTGTTTCTACATTACATACCAAATATTATTAACAACAATTAATTTCAACCAGCCGCCCCACATATGTTGCTAATCGGCCGGGACAAACAAAACATTTATTATTAACAGCAATTAATTCCACCCGCCGCCCCACAGTGTGCAACACATGCAATACCACAAAACACAGAAACCCACAAACCTTCAAAATCCTGAGCCAGAGTACGCTCAGTGACATACCCTATACTTTTCCAAAACAAAAAATTTTACCATCAGTCCGACTCTACAGCAGAGTGTGGATGAAGAGAGGAAGGAAGAAAGGGAGCTGGGTGACAGGGGGCGTTCGTAGGGGAGGTGGGAGGGATGGAGGAGTCGAAGGGGGAGGGAGATATAGGGGGATGGATGGGGGATGGAGCGGAGGTGGAGGGGATAGACTAAAGATGGTACATCGGTACGCTGTCTTATGCATCTAACGATTTACTGCAGCAATACTGTAATATCCACTGATTTCATGCACTGGAGCGCCAAAGAAATTGGAATAGGCATAGGGTATTCAAATACAGAGATACATAAACAGAATACGTCGCTGCTGTCGGCAACGTCTATATAAGACAACAATGTCTGGCGCAGTTGTTAGATTGGTTACTGCTGCTACAATGGAAGGTTATCATGTTGTAAGTGAGTTTGAACGTGGTGTTATAGCCAGCACACGAGCGATGGGACACAACATGTCAGAGGTAGCAATGAAGTGAGGATTTTCCAGTACGTCCATTTACGAGTGTACCCTGAATATCACGAACCCGGTAAAACATCAAATCTCCGGCATCGCTGCGGCCGGTAAAAGATCCTGCAAGAAAGGGACCAACGACGACTGAAGAGAATCGTTCAACGTGACAGAAGTGCAACCCTTCCGCAAATTGCGGCAGATTTCAATGCAGGGAACTGTTCAAGCTTGTGGAGGTTCTGTAATTTTGTTGGGCGTGTGCAATTGGAGTGATGTGGAAGCCCTGATACGTCTGACGGGTGACACGTACGTAAGGATCCTGTCTGATCATCTGCATCCATTCATGTCCATCGTGCTTTCCGAAGAACTTCAGCAATTCCAGCAGTAAAATGTGCGAGGTGCTGGGGCAAGCAGTGTATTTAACACTCAATTCTTCTAGAATCTCCATATGTAAATGATGCTCTAAGCCCCCCCCTATTCTAACTCCGACTTTTGCTGTTGCACATGGATTAAAAAATATACGCGAACTGACTGTAATCAACCCTGCAAGTGGAGTAGAAAAGAGTTTGGCACCTGCAATAATTTAATTTGATAAATAAGTTAAATAAAGGAAGGTTTCATTAACGTAGTGAGAAATGATGGGTTGCTCTACCGATTAACATAATGAAAGTTCTGTCCAAAATAACAATATGATTTATTAAGACTAAACACAAAATAATAAACAAAAACACATGAAACATTTATAATACATCAAATTGGCTCAAATTGGCTATTACTTCTGGAAATCAGAAATGAAAAGGTGCAGCCCCAATCTTTCATAATAATCTAGATCTGATAATTATTGATGGAATAAATTCGGTTTCTCACCCTCTCAAACAAACGCTATGAAGGTGAAGTTGTCCCTAAACTAGATTGTGAGGTTTAAGACGAAGTGGTATGTGGAACCAATTCCTTGCCACTCAAATCTTAAGAGAGACACACAGCTAATCCAACATTAATTGCTGCTACTCAAGACAGAACAAAGTTAGAAAAAGACGAACAGTTGCGCTCTGCTGAGCTCTGATTATCACCTAGGAAAATCCCTATCTGCCGGTGCTGCGGACATACATTACCAAACTGTCTTCTTAACTGCCAGAACACGATCTGGCGTACCGGAGGGGATGGCTGGTTGCTTCGACGTCCT
The DNA here is from genome assembly GCF_023864275.1 of Schistocerca cancellata. Classification (NCBI taxonomy): domain Eukaryota; kingdom Metazoa; phylum Arthropoda; class Insecta; order Orthoptera; family Acrididae; genus Schistocerca; species Schistocerca cancellata. The sequence continues at coordinate 1,215,040,361 of NC_064626.1, forward strand.
CGACCGAAAGGCGAGAGCCGACTACCTAGAGCACCCGTACAGGCCGAACACACAACATTCCCGCCCCCACGACAGTGGCCGTGGTTAAACGTTCCAATCAGCAACTCGAAAACTGGCGGAAAATTCCACTTTATTGCCGGAGCACTACCATTCCACCAATGGAGATTCTTGGCGCCAATTTCTGCGCTGATTTTGCTACTTCACGGAGCTATGCCCTGAGCAAGCCAATCACAGTTACTATTTTGCAGAAAGCGCGGGAATTTTCCCGCCACAACTGCCTGGGTACACAAGTCATTCCCACGCCTCACTGGTAGCCCGCCAGAAAGTGTTTTCGCTAAGTTTCTGCGAAGTAACGGAACCTCTAGCCCAGCCGCTACTTCAGACCCCTCCGGGCGTGTCTTTTGACAATGTCGGCGACTGCAAAGCATTCACTCGACTTCCTCACACCCGTCGGCTTAACGCTTTCCAGATCAGCAGAGCCCGCCTGTCACCGGACCACCCGGGTGACGAGAGACGCTGCGTGGGAAGTCCGCGTGTGAAGGAATAGCGACTTTTCACTGCATGCAATTAGAGAGGAAAGTCGTAAGATAGAAATATGAGTGGGGGCTCATGCCACCTCTCAAATGCAACACCCCATACATCCAGAAATGCTACAGAGTGGCTCCAGAAACATTCTTCTGAGTTGAAACACCTCCTCTGGTCACCAAACTCCCTAGACATGAACATTATTGAGCATATCTGCGATGCCTTGCAACGTACTCTTCAGAAGTGATCTTCACACCCTCGTACTCTTAAGGATTTACGGTCATCCTTGCAGGATGTATGATGTCATTTCCCTCCAGCACTACTTCAGACATTACGGCAAGAAAAGAAGAATGAATTGATTGTTGGTGTTAATAACCATCATCCTCCTTCACCTCCTCTGCATTACTGCAGATGACGTGTTGCTGAGCACATTTGTTCTGTGCATGCAGTACGCGTGAGGCGCCTAGTTGTTTCCGCTGCACTGTGCGGAATACGAAGATTCTGTTACAGTTCACTAACCTGCTGTCTTGAAGATGATGTCCAAAGCGCAGAAAACAGCACGCAGGTCGTAGGTTCTGTATCTTGAGGCTGAAACTGACTTTTAGCGAGGTTCTGTTCTGAAATAATGTGTCACTTCTTTTGGATGCCACTTGCGTATTCTAATATAGCCACACGAGAAGACTACATGATCTTAATACAACACCTTCTGATACAGCAAAGTACATGATGAAACACAGTGTTTACGAAAATGTATCTTTACACTATTTGTGGCACGTGTCTGCGCCTCATGACTACTGGAGTGACTCTTTTAATACTGAATACTGGCAAACACATCCTGCCACAGACATCATGACTGTACATCTCGACTGCCTAATCCAGAGTGACGAACAGGAACTTAAATAAAAATTGGAAACACATCCTACTACAGACAAGATGACTGTACATCTCGACTGCCTAATCCAGAGTGACGAACAGGAACTTAAAAGTGGAAACACATCCTACTACAGACAAAATGACTGTACATCTCGACTGCCTAATACAGAGTGACGAACAAGAACTTAAATAAAAATTGGAAACACATCCTACTACAGACAAGATGACTGTACATCTCGACTGCCTAATACACAGTGACGAACAGGAACTTAAATAAAAATTGGAAACACATCCTACTACAGACAAGATGACTGTACATCTCGACTGCCTAATCCAGAGTGACGAACAGGAACTTAAATAAAAATTGGAAACACATCCTACTACAGACAAGATGACTGTACATCTCGACTGCCTAATCCAGAGTGACGAACAGGAACTTAAATAAAAATTGGAAACACATCCTACTACAGACAAGATGACTGTACATCTCGACTGCCTAATCCAGAGTGACGAACAGGAACTTAAATAAAAATTGGAAACACATCCTACTACAGACAAGATGACTGTACATCTCGACTGCCTAATACAGAGTGACGAACAGGAACTTAAATAAAAAGTGGATACACATCCTACTACAGACAAGATGACTGTACATCTCGAGTGCCTAATACAGAGTGACGAACGGGAACTTAAATAAAAATTGGAAACACATCCTACTACAGACAAGATGACTGTACATCTCGACTGCCTAATACAGAGTGACGAACAGGAACTTAAATAAAAAGTGGATACACATCCTACTACAGACAAGATGACTGTACATCTCGACTGCCTAATACAGAGTGACGAACGGGAACTTAAATAAAAATTGGAAACACATCCTACTACAGACAAGATGACTGTACATCTCGACTGCCTAATACAGAGTGACGAACGGGAACTTAAATAAAAATTGGAAACACATCCTACTACAGACAAGATGACTGTACATCTCGACTGCCTAATCCAGAGTGACGAACAGGAACTTAAATAAAAAGTGGAAACACATCCTACTACAGACAAGATGACTGTACATCTCGACTGCCTAATCCAAAGTGACGAACAGGAATTTAAATAAAAATTGGAAACACATCCTACTACAGACAAGATAACTGTACATCTCGACTGCCTAATCCAGAGTGACGAACAGGAACTTAAATAAAAATTGGAAACACATTCTACTACAGACAAGATGTCTGTTTTTCTCGACCGCCTAATCCAGAGTGACGAACAGCCCGAAACATTTCGCGCGCCATACCAGAAACGGCGTGACCAGAACGCTTCCAAAGTGCTTCGTCCGCAATTTCGTCAGTCTTTTGTTTTTGATTTAAACTGTTTTTAATAATTCTAAAATGATTCATTGATAGTCAGCTGTTGAGAGATATTTATATTAAAAAGTGAAGTCATTCCAATGAGTCGTTTAACTAATAATAGTAACTATACTTTAACGTTTTGGCGCCCTTGCTCCGAACACAGCAGCCAATCACAGAGCAGCAGCATTATGCAGGCGGTCTTTGCACTGGAATGCTATCGAATCTAACATCTGTCACAGTTACCTCACACCACATTTCGTCATCTATATACTTCTTGCATCTCCACTTGTAGTGGGACGAAATTGAAGCGTCACCCATCCACCAGTGTCAGCCCAGTTTGCAGGTGAATATGAGTTTAATTTAGTTTTTGTTTATGTATTTTTGTAATATTTTGTAATGGTTGTGAATTGTCTAAAGTTTTGTATTTTTTTTATGTTTCATGTACGGAGAGGGCGGCGCAACGAACGGCGACAGCATCTTCGCTGCCGCGACCAGAGAGAAAATTGCTGGCCACTATACGTCGCGGGTCGACAGCCGAAGAGCAACAGAAGATCCTGGAACCGAGTTGTTGCGTCGTGCTTCTAAAAATTGATAACTGAAAATATGTAATTTTTTTGTACAACAATGATATCATAGGAAGTTTAATCTTATTGAAAATGTTAGTTCTATCTTGTTAAGGCTCAGATTCACGTCTGTATGTAGGAAGATAATGGACTAGTGGATGCTACTAAAGTTGAAATACGTGTTCCGAGGATTTATTTATGAAGAATTATGTGAATTGATTAATAATATATTTTACAAGATTATTGAATTTTGACAGCGTTCATCGCAACTTTGAATCTCAAAAGTTTATTCAATGTGTGATTCTAATATCGATTAAATCAAGATAACGTGTGTCAATATAATTTCTGAGGAGAAACAAACGAAATTTAAATTGGAAAAAGTTTACGCAAACCAATTGACCCGAGTGACGTAATTCTGTGCATACGACTTAAATGTTTTACAGTTTCGTTCAAGAACCATTCTGAGACAATTTAAAAAGAATATAAATAATTTTGAAGTGGGTTGTAACTGACGTAGGTGACGAAGTCTGCACATGGTCATATGTCGAAAGAAAATCATTTATAAGAAATAATTACTATTAAAAACAGTCTTGATCACGATTTATTTAACAAGGTGATTCTCCAACAGAAAGAGGTTCCTACTCAATGGTCTGACGATGACCACAGTATTGGTCGAAACCGGTCACCTTGTTAAATAAATCGTGATCAAGACTGTTTTTAATAGTAATTATTTACAAGACATTGATCAGTGCTGTTCCCGTAATGCATTCAAAAGTAATTCATAAGAAACTTACGTCGTTACACTACACACTGCTCTGGGATCAGCTTCTTGGAGCCCAATATGATGGCTCACTAAGCCAGAAATATTTCCAGGGGCATGTCAATACACAGAATTGCAGAATATGCACACACATCGGCTGGCACCACCTCATTCTGAAAAGGTGCTGTGTGGTGCGGGTTGACGGCGTCGTGTATCGTAGGGCCATACTTTTTCGAGTAGATGAGTCCTGCCCTTACTGTTAACTGTACCGTCAGTAGTAAATGGCTTGAGAGTCTTTCGGACACCACAGTAATACTAGCCCTTCAACAGCGTGGCTATGTGTGTGGGATAATTTTTGTGGAAGATGGCTCTCCTTCGCACAGTGAACAGTGAGTGAAGCGGCTGTTGGAGAGATATTTAGGAAATGTTAGAATTATCAGCCGTCCTTTCCCTACAGCCTAGCAGGCCATATCACCTGATATTAATCCGTGTGACTTCTGGCTGTAATGTTCTCTGAAAGAAGTTGTCTTCAGTGCAGCAGATATGAACGTAGTTGAACTGCAGTCACTCATAGCACAACGCAACCTCAGCGTCACCCTCGAGACAAATTGAAATTGAATTTTGTGGTAAGGTCTTATGGGACCGAACTGCAGAGGTCTTCGATCCTTAAGCCTACACACTACTTAATCTAACTTAAACTAAGTTACACCGTAACACACACACACACACACACACCCATGCCCGAGGGAGGACTCGAACCTCCGGCGAACGCAGCAGCACGGACCGTCACAAGGTGCCTAAGGCCACGTGGCTACTAGAGATGGGCAAAACTGTTCTTTTCAGAGATTGGATCAGAACTGTTCACTCCCTGAAATGAATTAGCTCTTTTTCATGACTCACCACTCATTTACAATAGAAAATAAATGGAAGGCACATTGCCCTTTAAACTTGGTTTATTCCAGTACTACACCTGTATTTTGATCTTATTTGATCCTATTTTGAAGTAACACAGATAATGAGTAAGAATTTTGTATTGTTTATTGAAATTTCCACGATATGACAAAGTTTTTGATTATTGATTTATTTTGCACTATCGTGGTTTTTTGGGTGATCGGAAAATGTTGTAACTTGAGATTTACATTAACAATATATTTGGCTATAATGTATTAAAATTTCATTAACCTCATACAAATACATCGCAAGCCACATATTTTTAAAGTGAACGTTTCCTTCCGAAGAGGCCTAAAATCGCAAAATCCGTACCAGAATAAGAAAAAAAATATAAATTTGACTGTAAAACGAAAGTGCTGCATATAGCCTTACGCAGAATAAAACAAGGAAAATATTGGTGTATCACATTTTGCGATACGTTTATCGGTTCGCTCGTAATTAAAGCGTAAATTCGAGTGTCCATAATAAAAATCCTATAGTAAGAGGAGTCATCAGCAACTTAATCTAATCAGTTTAAACAAATAAAAATTAAATAAAAACAATTGATGTATACATAACATAATAATGTAATATACATAGCGGTATTACTACGAAGAACAATATCCAGTAGGGACGAACTCCGATGCAGAGGCGCTGAGTCGAGCAGGTCGAGCCGCGAGCTGTATTACTGCGTGAGCTGAGACCGCAGAGACCAGAGTGACACCTGAGTCGCTTTGCTCAACGCTCTGGCTAGAGTCGAGACGGTGGGGTGAGCGTTGAGCGGGCGAGTTCCGAGGGTGGGGGAAGCGGTGAACTCACCCGCTCCGAGACAAATCGTCCATTCCCTTGCGAGCAGGTTGTTGCAAGTAGTTCCTATGTTATCCGCTAGGTGGCTCTCTGTCCTGTTGCTCGCATCAACTGCCCAGAGGGCAGGACGTGCGACTGAAACGATCGCCGACAGAGTGCAATGCGAAGTTAAGCTGCGCCAAACGGCAGAGGAAGCACAGGGACGGCACGGCATATGTGAAACACAAATTCCAATGGGGCACTCACTGCACGATGCAGGCAGCCGAGGCAGAAGCAGGGCAGAGGCCGGCGCTGGCTGTGTTGCGTGGCGTGCACTGTGCTCTGACCAGCAGAGGTGCCGCTGATATACTCCATCTCTCTCTCTCTCTCTCTCTCTCTCTCTCTCTCTCTGCCGTGGGAAACGTTTGGAGCTACCGTTCTTTTTTTCTGAATCACTGATTGTTCACTCCTTTGAAAGATTCAACTCTATGAATTAGTTCAAGAGCGGATCCCCCATCTCTAGTGGCTACCCCGCTCGGCCGACCCCGAGACAATCCGATCTGTTGTGGAACACGCTTGTCCTCGATTTCAGCTTGTGACAGAAAACGGTGGACAGAAATTGAACATGTCTTGCGCTAGTTGTAAGGTGTCAGGCAAATCCAACACCTTCCATGAAAACCCTGACATGATAAGCAAAGCCAGTAGTATGTCACATAGCTCCGAATAAATCGTGACGTTAAATTAACCAAAGTAATACGAGTAACGGGTGAGCAAATGGAATACCACAGACTAACACAAGAATGCCTAAATGCATGTCATACCTTCCCACCGTGGGACAGACGCAGTTCCGAGGGGAGAAACGAGAACAGAAGTCGAGAGCAGAACCGTGTTAAGCTGGAAGGCCCTACGATAAGGGACGGACACCCACGTTGCCAGCTAACCGCTAGGACAACCCCCCAGCCCATGTTAAAAGCTAGAGCCCTCCAGAAGAACAGTATAGATCTTACGATAACACAAAAAGGGCCACCCCAGCCGCAAGTTTTAGCGTGAGACTTTTTCGCGTCTCTGTTACATCAGGACCACCCCCTAGCCCATGTTAAAAGATAGAGCCCTCCAGAAGAACAGTATAGATCTTACGATAACACTAAAAGGGCCACACCAGCTGCAAGTTTTAGCGTGTAACTTTTTCGCATCTCTGTTACGTTGCAAACGTTAAAAACATTGCCCCATCACGAAAAGTATAACGTTTCTCATTGGATAGACAGAATTTTTGTAGGTGGAGCTTAAGGTTAACATTGAGACCCTGATTGGTCAGTTGAAAACACAGCCAGATAACTTTTTTTAAACCAACTTCGGTAAATTGTAGTAAGGAGAAGTTAGGTGACAGTTGCTTCCGAGACGGCGAGCTGTATGGAGCTGCGCCGCCCGCCGCCCCCTGATGCTGCCTAACCAACGACAAGGTAATGAACGCATGCGATGCAGCATAACAGCGCATAAAGCTTCACTCAGAACTGCAGAAGTCTCATCTGTTACATCCCCTTTTTGCGTAATACTAGTGTCGATCGTCAATTAAAGCTCATGGTATTCACATTTGCTATGTGAAGTTAAAACCTGAAACGCGATGATTTTTCTGTTATATAATTATTGAGAAGCCACATCAGCCACTGTAATTTACGACAAGTTAGATAAGTAATTAAAGATAATTGAGGGTAACTGTAGACCATTTTGATACTTTTCTCTTTTGTGAAACTTAATTTAAACCTAGATTATAGATGTGATATGGCATAGGTCATCCTTCGATCCATTGTAGAACTTGGAAACCCATTCAGGGAATATTCGTTCACATTTTGGTTGAATGCAGTTGGTTTTTACCATCCTGTATTAAAACATTTCCTTTTATCAACTGTGCAATTTATAAACAATGTTTTGTGAGTAGAATAAAATTTCCAATGGTAAACTTAACTGCTTTTTCGACGTTATTTTACCAGCTAACTAAAGGTAGGAAAGCCTTGAACCCCTTCCACTAAATTTAGTTAGTATTAAGATTCTTTTACAGGGAGTGCAGTGGAGCTGACGCTGAAATCATTAAGTATTTGGTTACATCATCGCTAGTCTCACTGAACTCTTCTGAACTCTACATGTCATGTGTGGTCTGGCGTCTCCTTACCAGCAACAGGTCCCAGGTTCAAACTAGTCAATTCCCTAAAAAACACGCTCAGAGCGTCGTTGCGCGAAAGTGGTAGGGAGACACGATATAGAACAAACAGACACCACGCAGAATGTTAGATAGTCTCACAATAATTAGAAACCGGTGTCATTTTGCTTTTAATGCGTGTTTTTCCTCAGTACAAGTAAAAATCGATTTTTCCCATCCGACGTGATAAGACCCTGCCATCGTCAATGGGCTTATATAACTAATAGTGCCACAACAGTTCGTTGCCGAAGATGTGCAGCCATGCACATTGAACAGTACGGATGGTGTAATGTGCAACTCAGTCCATAGTTTTTTAGAAACTACATACAATCTAACCATTTTACCCTATAATGTTGGATATCTCCTTATCCACGAGGCAATTTTCTAGGATCTCTGTGCATCTGAGAAGAACTTTATTTTTGTTATATTGAGGTTCTACTACTGATAACACGGCTTTTTATACATTCTCTGTCATAGATCGTAATGTGAGTGAGCACACCTAATACAATTAGCCATAAACACGTATTCTCTATGTGTGTACCTAGAACGACGTATTACATCATGAACATTTGGCTTGTAGTACCAGAATTACTCTACAATTGCTGCAGCTCCATTAATCCTATTGCCGTAGAATGTTAATGCTAATAAGTCGATCCTCTCGTCGGAGTCATGTACCAGGAATTCAAGTCTCAAGGAGTCAGAATAATATCTGATATGGTACCAATTTGCATAAAAAAACGCTAACGCAGACAACAGCTGTAATACAAAAACTTTATTCAAAATGCCTTGCAAGGCGTACGTGCCAAAGGCTGGAACGTGTTCAGTTTTAATTTTTGGCTTGAGCATATCTGCTCTAAACTTTGACCATGGCCTTCTCACAGTGAACCTTTACTGTTTCTTGAAATTTTCATTCTGATGAAGACATCCTTAGAGGTGCCGAATCATAGGCCAGTGTACCAAACAGTTATTTGCAACCGTTTGGCTCTGTTATTCCTTTGTTGATATACATTCTTGCATTGTAGAGGTAGTATATTGAGATTAATTTAACCAATGTGGCTCTGCCAAAAAGAACTTACAACTAGATAGCACGAGGCTGCAGGATTCAGGGCACTTGAAGTGTGAAGGAATAAATGAATACGTTTCAGAAGGAATTATGATCGACTATAATAAAGTGACTACAATAAAATGATACGTGTCAGCACTCTTTTATATGGATGAGGTGGATGATGAACTATAAGCGGAATTGTCGTTTATTGAACCCTAAACCTCCTCCATATCACAATTTAATCGTACACGGACGTATGCATAAAATGAAACACGAATCTGCCCTTATCGCTACTCGTAATTAAATTCTGTTTGTCGTCCGAAAATTATTCACAATTCGTATGACAGTTTCAAAATTCTATGTTGTCTCGTTTTCAGGGAGTCCATTGCAACAATTTAAAAACAAAACAACATAGAATTTCACCAGTCTCAATCTGTTTTAACAAAAACGTAATTAGAAACAGTATACGTCGTAAAAGCTGTAAATTTCGATAACAAAGCGACAGCAAACCGTCATTAACTGCATTCCCACTTAAACAAGACACGGGAACCGTGGCGCTGAATAAAAATATTTTGCTAACACGTGCACGTGTTATCGGAAGTTCCGCTTTAGAGTTAAACGCAATTTCACACTAGTGTAGCCGAACTGCGAGGATTATAGTACTGATCAGCGGAGTGATAGAGTTGTAAATTCCTAAAATTATAGCTGATTAGCAATAACTTGGCTTGTAGTCATTAACACCGGCCTTCACGCTCGTGTGTTACGTACCACCAGCCATAAACATTTAATTGCGCAGTTTGTGCGACAAGAGCCTGGCCGTAAAACACTCCATCCTGTTACCTGCACCAATGCGCGATGGCTCGCTTCTCGTTTTCAGGTGAATGACTGATATTATTAAGTTGGATTACAGCACATCATCCTCTCTGTCCAGTATTTAATAAAACTGCATGCTTTCACGTCGGAAGACTAATCAAACGTTTATTCGTTGGTCTCGTTTATCACACCGTTCAACCGATTATAGCTTCACCGTTTGTGGAATCTTTTCCTCCTCTTTTACGCTGAGAGATAGTTTAACATTTTGTCGGTTCACATTTCTGCCTCTCTGCCATACAGGCCCTTTTCCATAATGATTCTGCGTTGTACTACAGTAACAGCACGAAAAAATGTCAAACCCATCTCACTGTCGACCTACACACAAGAGGGAATCATTCGCAACTAAATATTGTCTTGTACGATTAAGAACCGATTTCTCATCTTCTGAGCGAGCCGTGTGGAGTTGAAAGCGCTTCGCGTACAGTTCAGTAACGTTGCTTGGTACATCGACGCTATACCCGCCTGCCACCATCTGATTACTTCTGCTGCGGAGTAGCACTGCATTCCGATAGGCCAAGCAATTGAATACGAGAAATTAATGTGAGTGCTGCCACGCCATGCCATGCTCGGCTTTACAGAAAGCAAGGGATACGAGAAGCCAATCGCGGTGGACGAGCGGTTCTAAGCGCTTCAGTCCGGAACTGCGTGACTCCTACAGTCGCAGGTTCGAATCCTGCCTCGGGCATGCATGTGTGTGCTGTCCTTAGGTTAGTTAGGTTTAAGTAGTTCTAAGTTCTAGGGGACTGATGACCTCAGATGTTAAGTCCCATGGTGCTCAGAGCCATTTGAACCATTTTTGAATACGAGAAAGTTCAAATTTTAGCATTTCTGTTATCGTTCTGGGACTCAATTTTCAGAGAAGCCACTTGAACACTTTTTTCAAGTGCTTAAATTAATTGTGATGTTGATATCAACCTTGGCAGGGTGTGGAATCCGGCACCATCTCGCAGCGTCGTTGGAACTGTTTCTCCTACCGACGAGAAATGTGAGACAACATTTTTTTTTTTTTACAGACGGCGTATTTCTGACGGACTTGTGGTAGGTACTTCTTTCACTGTATTTTCCGTGTAGACCTGTGGCTCTTCCGGTCGGTACACACTGGGTGACAATTGTTGAACTATACGAGAAGAAACGTGAATTAGTTACAATCTACAGTCCGCATCTCGTGGTCGTGCGGTAGCGTTCTCGCTTCCCACGCCCGGGTTCCCGGGTTCGATTCCCGGCGGGGTCAGGGATTTTCTCTGCCTCGTGATGACTGGGTGTTGTGTGCTGTCCTTAGGTTAGATACGTTTAAGTAGTTCTAAGTTCTAGGGGACTGATGACCATAGATGTTAACTCCCATAGTGCTGTGAGAGCCATTTGAACCATTTTTACAATCTACAGCGTGCACTCACTTCACTCAACATATAAACGTCACTACAGATATTCAGATTTAGGTTATGACATGTTCGATATGCCTGCCATCATTGGCGATGATGTGGCGCAGACGACAGCGAAATTCTGCATGACCCGCTGAAGTGTCGGAACATCGATGCTGTCGATGATCTTCAAAATGGCTGTTTTCTGCTCAGAAATGGTTTTGACGTTACTGTCTTTAACATAGCCCCACAAAAAGAAGTCGCGTGTGTTCAGAGCCGGAGAGTATGGCGGCCAATCGGGGCCCATGCCAGTGGCCTCTGAGTACCCCAGAGACAGAATTGGGCCTCCTGCTTCGATGAGGGTCGAGCTCTGTCTTGCTTGAACTACATCTTGTCGAAAACCTTCACGTACCGTTCAGTAGTCAACGTGCGATCAAGGTATATACACCGATTATTCCGTGACTGGACATTGCAGACCACACAGTCACCCGTTGAGGGTGAAGAGACATCTTGATCACGAAATGAGGATTCTCAGACCCCCAAATGCGCCAATTTTGCTTATTGACAAACCCATCCAAATGAAAGTGGGCTTCAACCAAACAAGGCGAGTGCGCATGCTCATACTAATTCCCAACGAGCCCCGCTGCCAACCGTGAGGTTTGAACGTCCTAACGCAAACCGTTCAGAAGTTGTGACGACTTTATTGCATACAGTTCAATATTTCTCATCCTGGTAAGATGAACGGGAGGGCTTTACCGAAGACAGTTAAGCATCTTGCAGCCTAAATGTTAGCAGAAGGCTGAATTCCTGCAATTATACCTCGACATTGTTGGTGTGATCTTCAGTCCGAAGAATGGTTTGATGCAACCCTGCGTTATATCCCGGAAAAGCCCCTTCCTCTCTGCATAACTACTACAGCTTACATCCCTTTGGACAAGATTACTCTAATCAAGCTATGATCTCCCTCTATAATTTTTACGTTCCACACTTCACTCCATTATCAAACTGACGATTCCTTGAACACTCAGGACGTCCTATCATCCGATCCCTTCTTGTAGTTTAGTTTTGTTATACATTTCTTTTCTCCCCACTTCAATTCAGTGTCTATTCATTAGTCATTAGATCCACCCACCTGACTTTCAGCTTTCTTTTGTAGCATCACATTATATCCTTTTACTCTCTTCTTATCTCAACTGTTTCTCGCCTGTGTTTCACTTCCATACAAGGATACAGTCGAGACAAATGCCTTCGGAGAAGATTTCCTAACATTTAAATTCATACTGTATCTTTAAAAAAAATTCACTTTTTCAGAAACACTTTTCTTCGTATTAACATTCTAAATTTTATGTCCTCTCTGTTTATTTTGCTGCGCATATAACAAAACTTCAGACTTCAAGAATAATATAATAATTCCAATCCCAAAGAAAGCAGATGTTGACAGATGTAAAAATTTCCGAACTATCAGTCACAGCTGCAAAATACTAAGACGCATTCTTTACAGACGAACGGAAAAACTGGTAGAAGCCGACCTCGAGGAAGATCCGTTTGGATTCCGTAGAAATATTGGAACACGTGAGTCAATACTGACTCTACGACTTATCCTGGAAGAAAGATTAAGGAAAGGCAAACCTACGTTTCTAGCATTTGTAGAATTAGAGAAAGCTTTTGACAATGTTGACAGGAATACTCTCTTTCAAATTCTAAACTTGGCAGGGGTAAAATACAGGGAGCTAAAGGCTATTTACAATTTGTACAGAAACCAGATGGCAGTTATAAGAGTCGAAGGGCATGAAAAGGAAGCAGTGGTTGGGAAGGGAGTGAGACAGGGTTGTAGCCTCTCCACGAAGTTATTCAACCTGTATACTGAGCAAGCAGTAAAGGAAACAAAAGAAAAATTCGGAGTAGGTATTAAAATCCATGGAGAAGAAATAAAAACTTTGAGGTACGCCTATGACACTGTAATTCTATCAGACAGCAAAGGACTTGGAAGAGCAGTTGAACGGAATGGACAGTGTCTTGAAAGGAGGATATAAGATGAACATCATCAAAAGCAAAACGAGGATAATGGAATGTAGTCGAATTAAGTCGGGTGATGCTGAGGGAATTAGATTAGAAAATGAGACACTTAAAGTAGTAAAGGAGTTTTGCTATTTGGGGAGCAAAATAACCGATGATGGTCGAAGTACAGAAGATATAAAATGTAGACTGGCAATGGCAAGGAAAGCGTTTCTGAAGAAGAGAAATTTGTTAACATCGAGTATAGATTTACGTGTCAGGAAGTCGTTTCTGAAAGTATTTGTATGGAGTGTAGTCATGTATGGAAGTGAAACATGGACGATAAATAGTTTGGACAAGAAGAGAATAGAAGCTTTCGAAATGTGGTGCCGCAGAAGAATGCTGAAGATTAGATGGGTAGATCACATAACTAATGAGGAGGTATTGAATAGAATTGGGAGAAGAGGAGTTTGTGGCACAACTTGAGAAGAAGAAGGGACCGGTTGGTAGGACATGTTCTGAGACATCGAGGGATCACTAATTTAGCATTGGAGGGCAGCGTGGAGGGTAAAAATCGTAGAGGGAGACCAAGAGATGAATACACTAAACAGCTTCAGAAGGATGTAGGTTGCAGTAAGTACTGGTAGATAAAGAAGCTTGCACAGGATAGGGTAGCATGGAGAGTTGCATCAAACCAGTCTCAGGACTGAAGACCACAACAACAACATAACAAAACTACATAACAAAACTCGTCCACTACTTTTGCTACAAGAATCGCCAGCATCACGTTATTGTTTCGACTACATTCCATTACCATTAATTTACATTTGTTGATTTTCAGCTTATTATCTTTTATCAAGGCACCACAAATTCCATTCAACTGATCTTCCATTTCCTTTGTGTCTCCGACAGTTTCCAAGCCAACGGCAAGCTTCGAAGTTTTTATTATTTCTCCCTGCATTTAATTCCCTATTCAAATTTCTCCTTGTATTAATGAAGAGTGGATACGCTACAACGTGGATACGCTACAACCACGTCGCGCGCCCTACTCAACCACTACTTCACTTTCACGTCCTTCGACTCTTAGAACTGCGGTCTGGTTTCTGTAATAATTTATTGTGAATAACATTTCGCTCCCTGTATTTTATCTCTGCTATGTACAGAATTTCAAAGAGTGTAGTCCAGTTGACATTGCTGAAAGCTTTCTCTAAATCTACTAATGCTATAAGCACAGGTTTGTAATTCCTTAACTAATCTTCTAAGATAAATAGTAGGCTCAGTATTGCCTCGCGTTTTCCTGCATTTCTCCGGAACTCAAACTGATCTTCCCCGAGATCCATTCTTCCGCAAATCACGGCAGAGAACAAAACCAGCGGTAGGGAGCTGGGCACTACAGTAACTGCAGTGGATGATCTACTGGCAGAGTTGAACGTGAAGTGCATGTAGCAAGGCATGTTAGGTAGGTGCCTAAGTTTGTAGCGTGTTGGTTTTCTCGTTGCTATGGGTTTATTCATAGATTGACATTTGTTATTTGTAGTCCACTGTCACTATTTGAGTTTACATGTCATCATTTTATCATATGAGGAGAGCTGTGGATGCTAGAAAATGGAGTGTCAAGTGGCGATATCAGAATGTTTCCGACGTATTCTTGTGTTTGAATTCAGTAGAAGGATGACAGAAGCGGAGACAGCCAGAAACATTTTCGCCGTGTATTTAGATAGTGCCGTTGGACAGAGCACGCCAAGAAAATGGTTTTCTCGGTTTAAGAAGGATCGTTTTGACATTAGTGGCTATTCACGTTCAGGAATCCCTTCGGTGTTTCATGAAGATCGTTTAAACGCATTAGTCCACAATGGTCCACGTGAGTGTACTGGCGAACTGTTCAAAATGTTCAAATGTGTGTGAAATCTTATGGGACTTAACTGCTAGGGTCATCAGTCCGTAAGCTTACACACTACTTAACCAAAAGTATCCTAAGGACAAACACACACACACACACACACACACGCCCATGCCCGAGGGAGGACTTGAAACTCCTCCGGGGCCAGCCGCACAGTCCATGGCTGCAGCCCTTGAGACCGCTCGGCTAATTCCGCGCGTCACTCGCGAACTGGGGGGGGGGGGGGGGGGTTAAAGGGACCAGACTGCTACGGTCATCGGTCCACTCGCGAACTGGCAAATGTGATGAACCTTCATCATTCCACCATCGTGCGACATTTGTTTGCAATGGGGAAGGTTCAAAAATAGTACGGGTACCGCATGCTATAAGCCAAAAATCACAAAAATTAGCAGGTGACTATATGTACATCTCTGCCTGCTCCTCGTCAATTGACCCTTGAAGAAGACGGACTATGTCACTACTGGTGGCGAGCATTGGTGTCCTTATGACAACATAAGAGAAAGTAAGGTATGGTTGAGCCCAAACAAAGAAATAACTCCCGGTACAAAGACTTGTGCACATCCACGAAAGGTAAGGTTACGCCTCTGATGGAACAGCGACTCTGGCTGTTCATGATATATGTGAACGACCTCCAATTCTATCTGAAACAGGAAGCTGAACTGACACTGTTTGCTGATGATACAAGCATCATTATCAATCCGGTAAAAGAAACTCCAATTGAAAAGATACAAATAAGTTCTTTGGAAAAGTCGTTAATTGGTTTTCTGCAAATGGGGTTGCTCTAAACTTTGAAAAAACACAGTACATCCAATTTTCTGCTGCAAAAAGTTCAGTTCCTTAAATAAATGTAACACATCAACAGCAGTCAGTAGACAGGGTAGAGCACACAAAGTTTTTGGGTGTACACATAGATGAGAATCTTAAACGGAAAATTCATATTTTGGATCTTCTAAAGCGACTAGGTTCAGCAAATTTTGCAATCAGAATAATTGCCAATTTTGAGGATACAGAAATTATTTAGCTAACATACTTTGCATACCTTCATTCTCTGATGTCATACGCAATAATATTTTGGGGTAACTCAACATTTAGACAAAAAGTATTCACTGCTCAAAAGACAGTGGTTAGAATAATGTGTGGGGTTCATAGTCGCAAATCTTGTAGGCATCTTTTTAAAAGATTGGGAATTCTTACTATTACTACAGCCTCACAGTACATTTGACCACTAATGAAATTTGTTCTCAACAACATGGACCAGTTTAAAAACAACAGTGACATTCATGATTATAATACCAGAAAAAGGAAAGACTTACACTATCCTTTACTCAACCTATCTTTGGCACAGAAAGGGGAAAAATATGCTGCTATAAAAATTTTCGACAAATTACCAGATGAAAAAAAAGTGTGACAGACAGCAGTACTAGCTTCAAAAATAAATTGAAATCATATCTCCTTGACAACTCCTTCTATACCATAGATGAATTCCTGAATAGGAATAAATAAATCTATAAATATAGTATATGCATTTTGTGCCATTTAAGGGAATACGGTAAATAATAGAAATATTAATCTTTAACTCTGTATTGTAATATATATATATATATATATATATATATATATATATATATATATAAGCACTTTTAAATAGAATAGAGGAACAAGCAGGACCTAATATAGGAGATTATCAAGCAGGATTTAGAAAAGGTAGATCATGTGCAGAACAGATTCTTAATTTAAAAACAATTTTGAGAGTGAGAGCTATACAAAATAAAAATACAGTAGTTACTTTCGTAGACTTCAAGACCTCTTTGCTTTTAGAAAGCGTAGCTACCTGGTGCGACGTTGGTCCTACTGTTCTCTAGCAGACAGGCTTGTCTGCTACCCTCAAGGATGCAACTAGAAATACATTTGCTCATTCATCCTCTCTCACAGAAGGGAAGGGGGATGACAGTATCTTATCACATACAGTATACAAATGAAAGTGGATGTAAGTTCCATATGAGACTGTGTGACATGAATTACATATAAACTGTGTTTTAAAGTGTAGTAGTGTGACAGATCGTTGTTGTTTATGTGTAAAAGCAACACGTTCCACTACTCAGTCTCCTCCCAGTTAGTCAGAAACGCCACAGTAAATTTAGACGAGGAATTTATGCCGTAAATGACAACAGATTTAAGAAATAAACATGAAAGGAATCCAGCAGAGACCTTTCACCATCTCTTGTGTAGGGTGATCCCCTTTCCATGTCTGCTTCGCTTACATACTTTGGTTACTGCGTCACTTGCCCAGAACGTCACCAGTCCAAAGTCGCGGTGGGCAGTAGCCGAAATGATTTCTCTTATCAGTGTATATCACCTAAATCTGAGGTACAGTCTAGATTAACCCCATTTTCGCCCACTGCTAAGGTGCTGTTGTAATACTGGAGAGCTTTGGCAATACTGATGCGGGTTTGGAATGTGAATAGCACTGGTCTGAGGTGTAAGATGGCATTTGTATTGGGAAGGGGAACGTACTAGGTAATCCTTGCAGGTACTGTACATGCAGTGCCAGTAAAGTGTAACAGCTAACCCAACTGCATAGAAAGCAGGAGACCCGTGTTCGATTACTCCTGCTGATGCGAATTTCAATTCAGTGCTTCAGCCTACATCATTATCGTTTTACAGTACTTTTTAAAAATTTTACTATGATTTCTTTGTTATAAGTTATGATTTAGAATTGAAGTAATCACTGAATAAAACAAGTTTTTCCCTTTTCCTTTTAGCATGTCATTACTTTTATTATTACTTCAATTAACCTTCAAAATAAACTAAGTGTTTCATCAAAATATCAGGATTCCCAAAGCGTTAAGTCAGAGGAAAAATTTGGGAACCTCAGTTCTGCATGTACACGTGTTCTCTAAGCCAATGTACACAGCCTGACGGAGAGTAGTTCGTACGAATATTTGCGACTGAGCGAGCGGAAGTAAATAACAATATAAAGCTTATCGACTGAGGATGTTTAAGAACCCGTTACTGTTTATTCAAATACAGGTCCAGGAAACTGTGACCACTCACTTTCTGAAATATTGATTTACTCCAAAAACCGGTTTCCGAATCATTTCAGGCTCCTCCTCACATGTTGCAGGGGAGGTTACAGCACTATTTCATCGCGTAATGCTGGGTGCTGTCTAAGACACATGTTCCATCTTTTTGTCACAGGTCTAGCACCCAGCATTACGTGATGAAATAGTCGTGTAACCCCAACCTCCTGTGCACCATCTGAAGACGAGCGTCATAAGGTTCGAAAAGCAGTTTATGGAATAAACAAGTATTTTAAAAAACTAACTGTTTACAATTTTATGTATTTATTTTGATTAGCTGTATGCCCATATATATATACGCTATCTTTATTACCTAGTTCTCATGTTCCCTAAATGAGATATAGCCCAATGGCAGCATAACAGTCGCACTATCTTCCTTGAACATCCAACAGGATTTCGTAAGAACTATATCTTTCTTTTCACAAGAGCTACGTCTTTGTTCCAACGACTCCCACTTAGGTTTCCTGAGAATTACTGTTACACTCTCGTATGGGCTATACCGAACAGCTACGGTCCTAACAGAGCGTCTCTGAATTTGTTCGATGTCTGTTGTCATACATACTTGACATGGTCTCCAAATACTGGAGTAATATATCTAGAATTAGTCCCAATAGTGCCTTGCATGCGACTTTCTTTACATACATTGCACTTCGTAAGAACCCTTCCAACAAACCTGTTTTCTACTCTCTGTCCTTAATATTTATTTTATGTGAACGACCATTCGTGATGCTTATTAGTAGAACCCCAAAATACCTATTAAAATGTTACGTGCCCAACACATCGACAATAATTCCAGAATTTCTAAAAAGATCTATAAATATTACTACACGTAAAACAATTAATGTAGCCGGCCGCGGTGCCCGAGCGGTTCTAGGCGCTACAGTCTGGAGCCGCGCGACCGCTACGGTCGCAGGTTCGAATCCTGCCTCGGGCATGGATGTGTGTGATGTCCTTAGGTTAGTTAGGTTAAAGTAATTCTAAGTTGTAGGGGACTGATGACCTCAGAAGTTAAGTCCCATAGTGCTCAGGGCCATTTGAACCAATTAATGTAAATATAATGATGTAATCGGTTATTATCAGGGTATCTCTCTTTCCACTGCTTGGGATTTTTGGAAGACATCCTGAACTGCAAAGTAGCCGTTGGCCAAAAATTAGTCCTCTTAGAAAGATTGTAACACCTCCATATCAATAAAGCAGCGACGAGCTGCGTTTAAAAATCTTTATCCAATCTTTGTGATATACAGGGCGAGTCACGAGGTTTTCCCCCGGGTTTCTGGAGGGTATTCCTTAAGTTATTTGGAACAAAAAATGTAAATATAGTGTTGGGATCAGGTCCATAATTAAGGAGCTACGGTAATTGAAAAATTCAGGAAAAAGGCAGAAAAACTTTTATTGTAGAATTTCACTATCAAAAATGCACATAATATTTAATTTAAACAAATTTTGTAGCAGTGCCTTGCATTCAGAGTGGATTTAAAGCAAGCGTTAAAAATTTCCTCCCTGCATTTAAAGGCAAATATTCGCAGGGGAGCAAAACTGGTGAGTAGCATTTCGTAATGACACGTGCTCGTTCCTTATTGACATTGCGTCATCGAAAATGCGTTGTGTCAATTCTTCTTGTGTTTTCATCTTAACGTCATACACGATGTCTTTTATCCACCCCCAGATGTAGTAATCTAGGGTTGTTAAATCGGGGGATCTGGTAGGCCAGTTCATGGGGCCCCCGCGACCAATCCATCGATGTGAAAATTGCTGATTAAGATAAGCTGTTACCACATGGTGGAAGTGTGTAGGTGCCCCGTCATGTTGGACGTACATGTGGAATCTTGACGAAATAAATCTCGGGTGAATCGCCTGGTATGAGTGTGCATAGGACACAATATTTCGGCAATCTACCACGTTGCCATCATCAGGTGCGCTGATGTACTGACCGGCAGTGGGCCACCGCCAGGTTTATATAGGACAAGCTCCCTTCTCCCTGAGGCGCTGCCTATGAGTCCTATATACACTCCTGGAAATGGAAAAAAGAACACATTGACACCGGTGTGTCAGACCCACCATACTTGCTCCGGACACTGCGAGAGGGCTGTACAAGCAATGATCACACGCACGGCACAGCGGACACACCAGGAACCGCGGTGTTGGCCGTCGAATGGCGCTAGCTGCGCAGCATTTGTGCACCGCCGCCGTCAGTGTCAGCCAGTTTGCCGTGGCATACGGAGCTCCATCGCAGTCTTTAACACTGGTAGCATGCCGCGACAGCGTGGACGTGAACCGTATGTGCAGTTGACGGACTTTGAGCGAGGGCGTATAGTGGGCATGCGGGAGGCCGGGTGGACGTACCGCCGAATTGCTCAACACGTGGGGCGTGAGGTCTCCACAGTACATCGATGTTGTCGCCAGTGGTCGGCGGAAGGTGCACGTGCCCGTCGACCTGGGACCGGACCGCAGCGACGCACGGATGCACGCCAAGACCGTAGGATCCTACGCAGTGCCGTAGGGGACCGCACCGCCACTTCCCAGCAAATTAGGGACACTGGGGTATCGGCGAGGACCATTCGCAACCGTCTCCATGAAGCTGGGCTACGGTCCCGCACACCGTTAGGCCGTCTTCCGCTCAAGCCCCAACATCGTGCAGCCCGCCTCCAGTGGTGTCGCGACAGGCGTGAATGGAGGGACGAATGGAGACGTGTCGTCTTCAGGGATGAGAGTCGCTTCTGCCTTGGTGCCAATGATGGTCGTATGCGTGTTTGGCGCCGTGCAGGTGAGCGCCACAATCAGGACTGCATACGACCGAGACACACAGGGCCAACACCCGGCATCATGGTGTGGGGAGCGATCTCCTACACTGGCCGTACACCACTGGTGATCGTCGAGGGGACACTGAATAGTGCACGGTACATCCAAACCGTCATCGAACCCATCGTTCTACCATTCCTAGACCGGCAAGGGAACTTGCTGTTCCAACAGGACAATGCACGTCCGCGTGTATCCCGTGCCACCCAACGTGCTCTAGAAGGTGTAAGTCAACTACCCTGGCCAGCAAGATCTCCGGATCTGTCCCCCATTGAGCATGTTTGGGACTGGATGAAGCGTCGTCTCACGCGGTCTGCACGTCCAGCACGAACGCTGGTCCAACTGAGGCGCCAGGTGGAAATGGCATGGCAAGCCGTTCCACAGGACTACATCCAGCATCTCTACGATCGTCTCCATGGGAGAATAGCAGCCTGCATTGCTGCGAAAGGTGGATATACACTGTACTAGTGCCGACATTGTGCATGCTCTGTTGCCTGTGTCTATGTGCCTGTGGTTCTGTCAGTGTGATCATGTGATGTATCTGACCCCAGGAATGTGTCAATAAAGTTTCCCCTTCCTGGGACAATGAATTCACGGTGTTCTTATTTCAATTTCCAGGAGTGTATACCTGGCGCCGGCCCACCGCCGGTCAATACATCAGCGCACCTGATGATGGCAACGTGGACGATTGCCGAAATATTGTGTCCTATGCACACTCACACCAGGCGATTCACCCGAGATTTATTTCGTCATAAAATACGCCTGGAGAAATTGAAGAATCACATGTGGAATCTTGTTTCGAGAGGAACATCTTCAAGAAGCTGCGGTAGGTCGTCTCGTAAACAGTTACCGTACATCTGACAATTTAAATTTCCCGGGAGAATAAACGGCCTCAGTAACTGGTCACACACAACACCACACCAGACACTCAATCTGCGTTGAAACTGAGACGCTACCGTGGCACGGGGATTTTCGTCTGCCCAGACATGCATCTTATGCATGTTGTTCATGCCATCTCTTCTAAAGGTTGCCTCATCACTGAACATTACGAAGAGATAGCTGCCGGTTTCCATTTAACCAGTTACAAAAGTGCAAACGGTTGGCCCAATCATGTGGCTCTAAATGGTGAACTATCTGCACATGAAACGGATCCAGTCCATTCTCATTACGAATCCTACATACCTTAGATTGTGAAACGTTCAGTCTGGTAGCTAGGCGTCTTGTACTTTAACGAGCACTGCGCTCTACTGAATTAAGAATTCCACGATGCCTTTCGGAGTAAATACCATTACTGGGAAGAGTACCGGTTTCTGCAATGTTCGACACGTTCCACTAAATGTATTTTCACTCGGAATCCTACGATTAGGATAGTGACGGTGATGTTCGGCAACAGCAGCATTCGCATTACCATCACAGAAGCCCAAAATGTACACCATCTCCGCCGGCCGCGGTGGTCTAGCGGTTCTGGCGCTGCAGTCCGGAACCGCGGGACTGCTACGGTCGCAGGTTCAAATCCTGCCTCGGGCATGGGTGTGTGTGATGTCCTTAGGTTAGTTACGTTTAAGTAGTTCTAAGTTCTAGGGGACTTATGACCTAAGATGTTGAGTCCCATAATGCTCAGAGCCATTTTTGTACACCATCTCTCCATACTCCTGCGGTGAAAACTTGTACGGCATCGCAAAGTGTACTGTACACAGGAGACAATAACAGTAAACAGTGACTGCAGTATCAACAATGTGGTTGTTATCCAAATGTACCACTCGCTGCATTTGTCTACCTCAGACTGATCGCGTGTCCTGCGAACACAAGTGTAGCGCTCTATACAACGTGGCTTATTTCGGAACTCTGTTGTATATCCTTAATTATGGATCTGATCACATTACTGTATTCACATCTTTTGTTCCAAATAACCTAAGGAATAACCTCCAGCAATCGGGGGAAAACCTCGTGACTCATCCTGTTGTTTAAATAAATGGTTGTTTTCGTCTCCCTCTCTGCCGCGAAGGAGACACGCTTCTGTTTTACCTCTAGTTACGACAAAACACTTTTTCCCATTACAGCTGCACTCATGATTAGCAAATATCTTAAAATATATTTAAGTTAATTTAAGCAGTTGTTCTAATAATTTAATTAACATTAGTCATCACTACATAAAATAATTACCCATCTCTCATTACAGCTTTAGATTGTCTGTGGGACTGTCGCCATATGCCGATAACAAAGAGATGCTTGTGGCCAGCAGAAGTTGGTTCAAAATGGTTCAAATGGCTCTGAGCACTATGGGACTTAACAGCTGTGGTCATCAGTCCCCTAGAACTTAGGACTACTTAAACCTAACTAACCTAAGGACATCACACACATTCATGCCCGAGGCAGGATTCGAACCTGCGACCGTAGCAGTCGCGCGGTTCCGGACTGCGCGCCTAGAACCGCGAGACCACCGCGGCCGGCAGCAGAAGTTGTCAATGCTGTTAGTGCAAATTACAGGGCCAAAATATCCAAGAACTTCGTCTTATAGGAAGTTTAGTTCGGCGATTTGAAAGTCCGATGCCTTCAAATTATTCTGTCACTACTTCAGTTTCAAATCACATGGTCACTGCAACTCTTTGTTAAATAGGCAATGGCACAAACTGCTAATATTTTCGCAATAAGATTGTTGGCCTTCCATCCAGTCCCACACACTTTGAAACGTGCCCTTAGAAAAATTTATACAAGACTGGGCTTAAACTGACACACAATATTTTTAGCGCAACGCAATCTGACTTTCAAAAATCCCTACAAAAGAATGGTCCTGACTAACATTAGCCTATACCTTTCACAAGTCACTTACCTCACAAAAATCTTCGTTACTCAAGCTACCGCAATACGGCGAGCGCCACTACTGCCAGCTAAATAACAGATTCAAACTACGGAAGGCACTAACTACTGATGGGCATAGTTAGCAAATGAAAGATTTTAATAGAGAACAAACAATGTATTTACCTCAATAGTGTTCAAAAGTCATAATGTATATAACAGTTCATGATATCCAGTATTACAAATTTCAAAACACCGCCATCTCTCTCCCCATATCCACCACGGCTGGCGGCTCACCTCCAACTGCGCAACGCTACGTGCTGTTCACATCCAGCTGCCGCTGCCCAACACTACAATGGCAGACAACAATGCAAACTAGCCACAGACTGCACACAGCACAGCCAGTGATTTTCATACAGGGCGCGACGTAACGTTGCCAATAAGAAAACATAAACAGCCTACTTACAACCTAAGCCGTTGCGTTCTTTTTTATATCTGATCCTCCCTTTTGAGCTAAATTTTATTACAATCTGTTGTGTCGGCAGATTAGCCAACACAACGCACACTAATTTAGAGAGGAGGCCGAAATGCACGCGTCAACTCACGCAGGCTTGCGTTAGGTCTGAAACAGGATACGTAATGAATGCTATAAAGAAAAGTACGTAGCTGCTGGAATACTTAACTTTAATCCATCATTTGTATACAGCATTCTTGATGATACAAGTGAGACTCTCTCTAGAAATGGTTAATGGCGCCTTGCTAGGTCGTAGCCATGGACTTAGCTGAAGGCTATTCTAACTATCTCTCGGCAATTGAGAGAAAGGCTTCGTCAGTGTAGTCGCTAGCAAAGTCGTCCGTACAACTGGGGCGAGTGCTAGTAAGTCTCTCAAGACCTGCCGTGTGGTGGCGCTCGGTCTGCGATCACTGACAGTGGCGACACGCCGGTCCGACATGTACTAATGGACCGCGGCCGATTTAAAGCTACCACCTAGCAAGTGTGGTGTCTGGCGGTGACACCACACAATCGCTAATTCCGAAAGTCAGTACACAACCATTAAACCTTTCACGAGTTGTCTGGTAAAAATCAGTGCCATCTTTTCATGTCATCTCTTCCAGTACAAGAACAGATATAAACTGACGAAACACGCGAGGGGGGTTGGGGGGTGGGGTGGGGGGGGGAAGGTATAGTTATAAGATAGTAACAGAACAATAATTTGTTAACGACGTCTTTCACTAAGTGATTCTCTGAAAATGGACTCTACGACAGTTTCCGAAAACCACGGTACGTTCAATTCTGTATGACAAATGGAATAACTCTATGAACATAGCACATGAACGGGAGGCAGTGAGTAGTTCGAACGCACCAACATTTTGTTGTACACACTAAAGAAAATCTGAGCTGAAGGAAGAGGTTTTTAAGCTTCAAAACGGCTGTATTCAACCGCTTTTGCTCCTCGAATACTCGGTAGTTTGGAAAACAAATCAAACAACATATAAACATATGTTACATATTTCCATTCACTCATAGATGTCCTTTGTCTTAATTTTACGGGTAACTCATCACTTAAGAATAAACTGTTGTTTCCACAATAGCGAGCAGTAAGAACAATACGCGACGTTCACCCACTATCATCTTGTATACACCCCTACAGTGAGTTGGGCATTCCAGCTACACCTCAACAACACACACAGGGTGTTTCAAAGTCTTTGCGACTAACGCGCAAGACTGATAGATCACCTCATGGTGAACAACTTTTGTTAGAGTCAATATGTTCGCTGACACTTTCCAGCGATGTTAGCCGTCTTTAGTATAAGGGGGCGATCAAAAAGTTTCCGTTTGCGTATATGCAGTTCATATGCAGGTTTCAAAATGACCGGTATATTTGAAACGGCAATAAAAACTAAACGAGCAGCGATAGAAATACACCGTTTGTTGCAATATGCTTGGGACAACAGTACATTTTCAGGCAGACAAACTTTCGAAATTACAGTAGTTACAATTTTCAACAACAGATGGCGCTGCAAGTGATGTGAAAGATATAGAAGACAATGCAGTCTGTGGGTGCGCCATTCTGTACGTCGTCTTTCTGCTGTAAGCGTGTGCTGTTCACAACGTGCAAGTGTGCTGTAGACAACATGGTTTATTCCTTAGAACAGAGGATTTTTCTGGTGTTGGAATTCCACCGCCTAGAACACAGTGTTGTTGCAACAAGACGAAGTTTTCAACGGAGGTTTAATGTAACCAAAGGACCGAAAAGCGATACAATAAAGGATCTGTTTGAAAAATTTCAACGGACTGGGAACGTGACGGATGAACGTGCTGGATAGGTAGGGCGACCGCGTACGGCAACCACAGAGGGCAACGCGCAGCTAGTGCAGCAGGTGATCCGACAGCGGCCTCGGGTTTCCGTTCGCCGTGTTGCAGCTGCGGTCCAAATGACGCCAACGTCCACGTATCGTCTCATGCGCCAGAGTTTACACCTCTATCCATACAAAATTCAAACGCGGCAACCCCTCAGCGCTGCTACCATTGCTGCACGAGAGACATTCGCTAACGATATAGTGCACAGGATTGATGATGGCGATATGGATGTGGGCAGCATTTGGTTTACTGACGAAGCTTAGTTTTACCTGGACGGCTTCGTCAATAAACAGAACTGGCGCATATGGGGAACCGAAAAGCCCCATGTTGCAGTCCCATCGTCCCTGCATGCTCAAAAAGTACTGGTCTGGGCCGCCATTTCGTCCAAAGGAATCATTGGCCCATTTTTCAGATCCGAAACGATTACTGCATCACGCTATCTGGACATTCTTCGTGAATTTGTGGCGGTACAAACTGCCTTAGACGACACTGCGAACACCTCGTGGTTTATGCAAGATGGTGCCCGGCCACATCGCACGGCCGACGTCTTTAATTTCCTGAATGAATATTTCGATGATCGTGTGATTGCTTTGGGCTATCCGAAACATACAGGAGGCGGCGTGGATTGGCCTCCCTATTCGCCAGACATGAACCCCTGTGACTTCTTTCTGTGGGGACACTTGAAAAACCAGGTGTACCGCCAGAATCCAGAAACAATTGAACAGCTGAAGCAGTACATCTCATCTGCATGTGAAGCCATTCCGCCAGACACGTTGTCAAAGGTTTCGGGTAATTTCATTCAGTGACTACGCCATATTATTGCTACGCATGGTGGATATGTGGAAAATATCGTACTATAGAGTTTCCCAGACCGCAGCGGCATCTGTTGTTGAAAATTGTAACTACTGTAATTTCGAAAGTTTGTCTGCCTGAAAATGTACTGTTGTCCCAAGCATATTGCAACAAACGGTGTATTTCTATCGCTGCTCGTTTAGTTTTTATTGCCGTTTCAAATATACCGGTCATTTTTGAAACACCCTGTAGGTACCGGCTTGTAGGGAAGCGTATAGTATGGTATTCGTGTCTTTCTGACGGGCGTGCAGTAAATACGGGAACTTGAACTACGGCGACGTTATTACCAAATGCGTCCAAACAGGCCCAGTGTGCTGTTATTATTTGCTTGGCTGTCGAAGGACAAAGTGGTTCAAATGGCTCTCAGCGCTATGGGACTTAACTTCTGAGGCCATCAGTCCCCCAGAACTTTGAACTACTTAAACCTAACTAACCTAAGGACATCATACACATCCATGCCCGAGGCAGGATTCGAACCTGCGACTGTAGCGGTCACGCGATTCCAGACTAAAGTGCCTAGAACCGCTCGGCCACCACGGCCGGCTGTCAAAGGACAAATACCGGTAGACAAACACCACAGAATGTGTATGAGGCAGCCCGTATGTCGAAAACGACCGTTGTGGGATGGTGTGTCAAGTTCCGTGCAGGTGGCGATTCGACACAAGACACCGGTCGATCTGAGAGGCCAGCAGAAGTTAAGCCAGCTCAAGTGGGAGATTCTCGAGCACCGACCCTGTAGTCCTGGTCTCTCCCCAAGCGATTATCACACCTTTGGCCCCTTAAATAATGCATTCAAGTGTCGACGATCCCTGTCGGACGAGGATATGCTCCATGCAGTTACGGACTTCTTCACGCGGCAGGACATGGTGGTTTACCAAATGGACAAATGGCTATCTTCAACCTGCTGCGTCGGTAGGATGATTGCCTCAGTGCTAAAGGCGATTTTCAGTGATGGTCATACCAATTTTGGACGGTACAGCCAACGAACGGAAACCTTTTGATCGCCCCTTATAACTGATTATGCCCATGAGAGACTCTGGCCCCAGGTATTCCACAGAGCTCGTAGCCAATGTTTGTTACCTGTAAGCCAGCTATATGACCCGCGTGAAAGGCGGTATGCCGAGTTTCTAAAATACAGATCTCCACTTAGAGACACTCATTCTCAGGGTTTTGTTGTTGAAAACCACTCTATCAGTTTTCTGGGGATTTATGAAGATGTGGTCTGCCTGATTAGTACATCCTACCAGGGGCAGCGAATTTAATAAAACGTCGCCAGGAGGCGCCAGCGAACATTTTTTCTCTAACACGGATTATTCCCCTTGACGTGATCTGTCACCCCATACATTTGTCACGAATATTTCGAAACACGCTACAAACACTACTGGCCATTAAAATTGCTACACCAAGGAGAAATGCAGATGATACACGGGTATTCTTTGGACAAATATATTATACTACAACTGACATGTGATTGCATTTTCACGCAATTTGGGTGCATAGATCCTGAGAAAACAGTAAGCAGAACAATCACCTCTGGTCGTAATAACGGCCTTGATACGCCTGGACATTGAGTCAAACAGAGCTTAAATGGTGTGTACAGGTTCAGCTGCCCATGCAGCTTCAACACGATACCACAGTTCACCAAGAGTACTGACTGGCGTATTGTGACGAGCCAGTTGCTCGGCCACCATTGACCGGACGTTTTCAGTTGGTGAGAGATCTGGAGAATGTGCTGGCCAGGGCAGCAGTAGAACATTTTCTGTATCCAGAAAGGCCCGTACAGGACCTCCAACATGCGGTCGTGCATTATCCTGCTGAAATGTAGGGTTTCGCAGGGATCGAATGAAGGGTACAGCCACGGCTCGTAACACATCTGAAACGTAACGTCCACTGTTCAAAGTGCCGTCAATGCGAACAAGAGGTGACCGAGACGTGTAACCAATGGCACCCCATACCATCACGCCGGTTGATACGCCAGTATGGCGATGACGAATACACGCTTCCAATGTGCGTTCACCGCGATGTCGCCAAACACGGATGCGACCATCATGATCCTGTAAACAGAACCTGGAATCATCCAAAAAATAAAGTTTTGCCATTCGTGCACCCAGGTTCGCCGTTGAGTGCACCATCTCAGGCGCTCCTGTCAGTGATGCAGCGTCAAGGGTAACCGCAGTCATAGTCTCCAAGCTTATAGTCCATGTTTCTGCAAATGTCGTCGAACTGTTCGTGCAGATGGTTGTTGTCTTGAAAACGTCCCCATCTGTTGACTCAGGGATCGAGACGTGGCTGCACGATCCGTTACAGCCATGCGGATAAGATGCCTGTCATCTCGACTGCTAGTGATACGAGGCCGTTGAGATCCAGCACGGCGTTCCGTATTACCCTCCTGAACCCAGCGATTCCATATTCTGCTAACAGTCATTGGGTCTCGACCAACGCGAGCAGCAATGTCGCGATACGATAAACCGCAATCGCGATAGGCTACAATGCGACCTTTATCAAAGTCAGAAACGTGATGGTACGCATTTCTCCTCCTTACTCGAGGCATCACAACAACGTTTCACCAGGCAACGCCGGTCAACTGCTGTTTGTGTATGAGAAATCGGTTGGAAACTTTCCTCATTTTAGCTCCGTGTAGGTGTCGCCATCGGCGCCAACCTTGTGTGAATGCTCTGAAAACCTAATCATTTGCATATCACAGCATCCTCTTCCTGTCAGTTAAAAGTCGCGTCTGTAGCACGTCATCCTTGTAGTGTAGCAATCTTAATGGCCACTAGTGTATACACTCCTGGAAATGGAAAAAAGAACACATTGACACCGGTGTGTCAGACCCACCATACTTGCTCCGTACACTGCGAGAGGGCTGTACAAGCAATGATCACACGCACGGCACAGCGGACACACCAGGAACCGCGGTGTTGGCCGTCGAATGGCGCTAGCTGCGCAGCATTTGTGCACCGCCGCCGTCAGTGTCAGCCAGTTTGCCGTGGCATACGGAGCTCCATCGCAGTCTTTAACACTGGTAGCATGCCGCGACAGCGTGGACGTGAACCGTACGTGCAGTTGACGGACTTTGAGCGAGGGCGTATAGTGGGCATGCGGGAGGCCGGGTGGACGTACCGCCGAATTGCTCAACACTTGGGGCGTGAGGTCTCCACAGTACATCGATGTTGTCGCCAGTGGTCGGCGGAAGGTGCACGTGCCCGTCGACCTGGGACCGGACCGCAGCGACGCACGGATGCACGCCAAGACCGTAGGATCCTACGCAGTGCCGTAGGGGACCGCACCGCCACTTCCCAGCAAATTAGGGACACTGTTGCTCCTGGGGTATCGGCGAGGACCATTCGCAACCGTCTCCATGAAGCTGGGCTACGGTCCCGCACACCGTTAGGCCGTCTTCCGCTCACGCCCCAACATCGTGCAGCCCGCCTCCAGTGGTGTCGCGACAGGAGTGAATGGAGGGACGAATGGAGACGTGTCGTCTTCAGCGATGAGAGTCGCTTCTGCCTTGGTGCCAATGATGGTCGTATGCGTGTTTGGCGCCGTGCAGGTGAGCGCCACAATCAGGACTGCATACGACCGAGGCACACAGGGCCAACACTCGGCATCATGGTGTGGGGAGCGATCTCCTACACTGGCCGTACACCACTGGTGATCGTCGAGGGGACACTGAATGGTGCACGGTACATCCAAACCGTCATCGAACCCATCGTTCTACCATTCCTAGACCGGCAAGGGAACTTGCTGTTCCAACAGGACAATGCACGTCCGCATGTATCCCGTGCCACCCAACGTGCTCTAGAAGGTGTAAGTGAACTACCCTGGCCAGCAAGATCTCCGGATCTGTCCCCCATTGAGCATGTTTGGGACTGGATGAAGCGTCGTCTCACGCGGTCTGCACGTCCAGCACGAACGCTGGTCCAACTGAGGCGCCAGATGGAAATGGCATGGCAAGCCGTTCCACAGGACTACATCCAGCATCTCTACGATCGTCTCCATGGGAGAATAGCAGCCTGCATTGCTGCGAAAGGTGGATATACACTGTACTAGTGCCGACATTGTGCATGCTCTGTTGCCTGTGTCTATGTGCCTGTGGTTCTGTCAGTGTGATCATGTGATGTATCTGACCCCAGGAATGTGTCAATAAAGTTTCCCCTTCCTGGGACAATGAATTCACGGTGTTCTTATTTCAATTTCCAGGAGTGTATATAAATAATACAGGCAGTCGCAGCAATTTTGTGACAAACTTCGAGGTGCTGTAGGGGTGTCTAAAACCTCCAGTGTTTTTCGGTATACAGGAGAAAAATAAACTGCAGCCAGAGACCCGTGCCCGAAATCGTCACCCACCGAGACAACAGAGCATGTCACTCATGGGAGACAAGGCCTTTCTACGAAGCAGTTGGCTCTACTGGTGTTCGTGGCAAATACTCGCGATCACTGAATAACAAACAACATTGCGTGACGGTTCGCCTACGGTCCGTCAGCTAAAAAGTCACGTTTGCTGACAAAGAGGTTGCCTAGTGCTAGGCGCCAGCGCTTATGACTTCGATGTTCTGCAGTGTCGTTAGATGACGTTTTCGGGACGGATTCCTATCCTCTATATGTTCTTCAAGAACCCCTGGAAGTTTTTCGCAACATTTCTGGAACACTCTGTATATATTTGCTATAGATATTCATTACCAATTTTCCATCGTATTTTAAGGAGAGAAGTAATGTTCGCAAAGAAAGAAAATGAATTTCGTTACCTATTACTAAAACTAGCATCGAGCTGGAAAATAAGCTCAACAATAAGCCACAACATTATTTAATGATTTGCCTTATAACACAGAATCTTTTGCAGGTAGCAAACATATTTTTTTTAAATACCTGAAACCATTTCTTCTGCATCACTCCTTTCATTCTGTAGACGAATATTTAAAAGAAACTGGTACGATGTGTAGTGTGGTAGCAAAAGGGTTTACTTTGTTGTTAGATTTGTGTTCCACTTGTAACCTGAGTGGGCCAACGCCGACCATGAAAGGCGCATGACAGGGCTCGAATTGTGGTCGAGCAAGCAATTTTCACTTGTCTCATGCGGTCACTACCTTCCCCTTGGCAAATACCTTTTCCTGCGGCTATGGATATAAATTAATAGCCGTTTCGCAAAGACTTTCGGACTTAGCATTTGATGTTCCTGTCCATATCAAAGGTCTCTTCGTCCATTGTCGTTCAGCTATGTATTTGTATACTCTCCACTCAACATTCTTGGATTTGTCGTGGGTTAGATCATGAGCTTTCTCTAAGACGGTCAAGCGTAGTTTGTTTCAAATTGTTTACGACTATAAGGTTCTTCTCTTTTCGAATTGTTGGATCACTTCTGTATACAGTTTGGCTGCACTTCATCATCCTCATCTATTGGTTCAAAATTTTGGCGACGTCTTTATTTTTTTCTATTCATGGACTAGGAACATTCACTGATATCATCGCCACTCCGCCGACCGCATAAATTCTAATTTTTCCTCACCGGTTCTCGGAATTGCTGGGAACTAAACGCGCTGTATGATGTATAAAAGGGCGTATTTCTCTTTTTTTCCGCCTGTACTCATACACTGGAAATACAAAGGAAGGGGACGCACAAAACGAGTGTGTGTACAGTCTGTGTTTAGCGACCGCAGGGCTTGTTTCCTGTGCGCTGTATTAGCAGTTAATATGGAAATAATGCTCTAGCAGCTCACTTGTAATATGAGTTGACTATTCCGAGTCATCTTTTTTCCGTACGATGAAGATTAAATTAAATAAAATTTTCCATTGTCGGTTTTACAAATGTGTTTCCAGTGCCTGTTTAAATCCTCACATTCCTGCATTGTCGACCACGTTTCTGCAACGATTTTTAATTAAAATAACAGTTATGCACTGTAGAGTTATGTAACCATGGAATGAACGATGGATTACACAGGCTAGCTAAAAAAATTTATGGATATTATTGTTAGGTAATGGCCTAATCTTGTAGTATTTGGCCCACTCAATCCATCTACGATACGTACATTTCTGTTAAAGTTTGATTGTGTTATAAACTAGAAAACTACAAGCGCATATGTAATTGGTATAAAAAGGAATTTATCTTCTCAATATGCTCAAATTTTTTATTGAGGTATAAACGTGAAAGGACCTCTTTATTAGAAAAGAATTATTCCCCACTGGTTTATATTTCCTTTCACTCTTCTCTTTTGATCATTTGGTAATGCTTTTACTGACTCCAATAAATTACGTGTCGTACGTCTCGTTGAAGTGACCAACAGTAGACTCCCATCCTGTTGGGCCGCGCGGTCTAGGGCGCCTTGCCACGGATGTAGAACTTGTTGCCAACTCTGTATTATCATCACTCACCAAGTGCACAGTTGGTGGACAGCGCAAATCACGTCCGATCTGTCTTTCACTATATTCATTCTGAAGAAAGATGACCTCAAGATGGTTTAACTCACCCGATAAACGCCCAGGATCTCACATGACGTGGGCCCTATGAACCAAAGTACGTACGAAGTACCCTTTCACGCTGAGCCGAATGGTAACAACTATCAGCCTGCAGATACAGGGTGTTTCAAAAATGACCGGTATATTTGAAACGGCAATAAAAACTAAACGAGCAGCGATAGAAATACACCGTTTGTTGCAATATGCTTGGGACAACAGTACATTTTCAGGCGGACAAACTTTCGAAATTACAGTAGTTACAATTTTCAACAACAGATGGCGCTGCAAGTAATGTGAAAGATATAGAAGACAACGCAGTCTGTGGGTGCGCCATTCTGTACGTCGTCTTTCTGCTGTAAGCGTGTGCTATTCACAACTTGCAAGTGTGCTGTGGACAACATGGTTTATTCCTTAGAACAGAGGATTTTTCTGGTGTTGGAATTCCACCGCCTAGAACACAGTGTTGTTGCAACAAGACGACGTTTTCAACGGAGGTTTAATGTAACCAAAGGACCGAAAAGCGATACAATAAAGGATCTGTTTGAAAAATTTCAACAGACTGGGAACGTGACGGATGAACGTGATGGAAAGGTAGGACGACCGCGTACGGCAACCACAGAGGGCAACGCGCAGCTAGTGCAGCAGGTGATCCAACAGCGGCCTCGGGTTTCCGTTCGCCGTGTTGCAGCTGCGGTCCAAATGACGCCAACGTCCACGTATCGTCTCATGCGCCAGAGTTTACACCTCTATCCATACAAAATTCAAACGCGGCAACCCCTCAGCGCCGCTACCATTGCTGCACGAGACACATTCGCTAACGATATAGTGCACAGGATTGATGACGGCGATATGCATGTGGGCAGCATTTGGTTTACTGACGAAGCTTATTTTTACCTGGACGGCTTCGTCAATAAACAGAACTGGCGCATATGGGGAACCGAAAAGCCCCATGTTGCAGTCCCATCGTCCCTGCATCCTCAAAAAGTACTGGTCTGGGCCGCCATTTCTTCCAAAGGAATCATTGGCCCATTTTTCAGATCCGAAACGATTACTGCATCACGCTATCTGGACATTCTTCGTAAATTTGTGGCGGTACAAACTGCCTTAGACGACACTGCGAACACCTCGTGGTTTATGCAAGATGCGGCCACATCGCACGGCCGACGTCTTTAATTTCCTGAATGAATATTTCGATGATCGTGTGATTGCTTTGGGCTATCCGAAACATACAGGAGGCGGAGTGGATTGGCCTCCCTATTCGCCAGTCATGAACCCCTGTGACTTCTTTCTGTGGGGACACTTGAAAGACCAGGCGTACCGCCAGAATCCAGAAACAATTGAACAGCTGAAGCAGTACATCTCATCTGCATGTGAATCCATTCCGCCAGACACGTTGTCAAAGGTTTCGGGTAATTTCATTCACAGACTACGCCATATTATTGCTACGCATGGTGGATATGTGGAAAATATCGTACTATAGAGTTTCCCAGACCGCAGAGCCATCTGTTGTTGAAAATTGTAACTACTGTAATTTCGAAAGTTTGTCTGCCTGAAAATGTTCTGTTGTCCCAAGCATATTGCAACAAACGGTGTATTTCTATCGGTGCTCGTTTAGTTTTTATTGCCGTTTCAAATATACCGGTCATTTTTGAAACACCCTGTATAAGCCAGTGTGTGTTGGCTTTCTATAAACTGCATTCCCGTAACTTATTTAAACATCTACAAATATATTGATTCTGTCTACAAACAATTCGCGAAAAGACAGTGAATGGAAGACAAGGCCACCATACGGTGCGTGGCTAACTTGTACCACTACTATTCATTTTCTTTCCTGTTTCACTCGCAAATAGAGCTAAGGAGAAACGACTATCTATACGCCCTAATTTCTCATATCTTATCTTAGTGGTGCTTACCCGCAATGTCTGTTGTCGGCTGTATAATCTTGTGGCAGTCAGCTTCAAATGCCGGTTCTCTAAATTTTCTCAGTAGTGCTTCTCGAAAAGAACGTCACCTTCCCTCCAGAGTTTCCCATTAGACATCCCGAGGTATCTCCGTAGCACTTTGTTGTTCGAACCTGCCGGTAACAAATCTAGCAGTCAGCCTCTGAATTACTGCGATGTCTTCCTTCAATCCGACCTGGTAAGGATCCCAAACACTCGAACAGTACTCAAGAGTAGGTCGCAGAAACGTCCTATATGTTAAATGTTAAAGGTTTCAAGTTAGCTTCTGACTCCTGTAGAGGAAATATGGAGAAAGGAGGAGTTTCCACATTGTCAGAAACTATTTTTATTTCATAAATATTGATATTAATAAATTTTGCTTAGAGCAGCACTTAGAAGCTTGTGCAACAGAAGTAGTATTTCATAATAAGTCCCTTATAATAAAAGTATATACAGGTCACCTTCAGGAAATTTTAACCTCTTCATAAGAAATCTGGAATCTCTGTTGTCCCATCTCACCGTGAAAAACAATAAAATAGTGGTTGCTGGTGATTTGAATGTGGGTTTATTGAAAAACACTGTCAGTGAATAATTATTGCAATCAGTAACACTATCATTCAGTTTATTTCCTACTGTGAACTTTGCAACTGGGATATGGAAACGCTGTGAGACTGCTATCGATAATATCTTCACAGACAAATCTAGGGAAAAAAGTCATATCACAAAACCAATAGTAAACGGGCTATCTGATCATGAGATGCAGCATCTTCTGTTAAATGTTGAAACTTGTCAGGATAAAAAATCTATTAAATCAATCAAAAATTGAGAAATTCAGGAAATAGCTCAAAGACAAGAACTGGATAGACGTTTACAATACTTCTGACTCAAATGGAAAATACAAAGCATTCACTAATAAAGTTACTTTCACTTTTGAAAACTGTTTTCCCGTGAAGGTAACTCAAATCACACAGAAATCAAAAAATAAACCGTGGATTAAACGAGGAATAAAGATATCACGTGGGACAAAAAGGAGACTCTATCTACTATCTAGGAACAACTCTGATGTTAGCATTGTAATGCGTTACAGAGAATACTGCAAAATATTGAGGCAAGTAATCCAGAAATCGAAGCAGCTTTATTATGAGAAAAATGTAGGTACATCAGGCAACAAAATAAAAACTGTATGGGATATAGTGAAAACAGAGACAGTTGGGGCTAAAAAGGAAGAGGAACAGATAGCTCTAAAAATAAATGAGACTTTGGTAACAAATGCATATAGTGTTGCAAACCTCTTAAACAAGTACTTTATTTCTGTTACTGACAACCTGGTGTTATCAGGTCTTTAAAAATGATTTCAGTAAAATGGAAATGACACACATGTCTCCCAAAGAAGTAGCATCCATCATAAAATCCTTAAAGTATAAGTATTCTAGTGGGTGTGATAATATATCAACGAAGTTAATCAGAGAGTGCTCGTGTGTATTGAGTTATATCTTAAGTTATTTGTGCAATCAGTCTCTTATCAGCAGAACATTTCCAACCTGGATAAAATATGCTCACACTAGGCCTCTTTACAAGAAGGGGGATAAAGAGATACCATCAAACTATCAACCAATTTCACTTTTGCTGGCTTCCTCAAAAGTATTTGAGAGGGTTGTGTTCAAGCGTTTCCTTAACCATCTGACTGCAAATAATATATTGTCCAAGTTACAGTTTGGATATCTTTAGAGTTCTGCTATAGAGAAAGCTACTTACACTTGCAGTAAGAATGTGCTTAATTCGTTAGATAATAAATTAGAGGCTACTAGCGTTTTCTGCGACCTGTCAAAAGCCTTTGACCGTGTGAACTACAGCATCTCTTAAGTAAATTAGAATATTATGGCGTCATCGGCAACGCTGCGAAATGGTTTGAGTCTTATCTACTAACAGGAAACAAAGGGTGTCGTTGCAAAATACATGTGCAGTAAGCAGTCAATCTTCGTCTGATTGGGAATTAATTACATGTGGTGTTTTGTCAGCTTTCCATTTTGGGTCCGTTGCTTTTCCTTGTGTACGTTAATGACCTCTCGTCTGTGACATTGCCAGATGCTAAGTTTGTTTTGTTTGCAGATGATACAAACATTGCAACAAGTAGCAAGTCAAGTAAAGACTTAGAAACAGCTGCAAATAAAATTTTCAATGAATTAATAAATTGTTTAAATCTAATTCACTGTCATTAGACTTTGAAAAGACCCTGTATATACATTTCAGAGCCTGTGAGAGATTTCCTTCCATGATTAAATTAGATTAGATAGATTAGATTGGTTTTTCGTTCCATAGATCCGTGCTGAAGAGATTCTCGTGGATGTGAAACATGTCTTTTTTTTAAGCTGAAATAACATGGGCATAATATATGAAGACATGCAGATCGAAAAGGTTGACAGTGTTAAATTTCTGGGACTACAATTCGACAATAAATTCAGTTGGGAAGGGCATACCACAGAATTGCTTAAGCGCCTAAAAAAGGCTGTACTTGCAGTGAGAATGATGTCAGATGTAGGAGATATAAAGATATAAATAGAAAAAACTTGAATACTTTGTTTGCTTTCATTCTATTATGTCAAACGGGATCATATTGTAGGATAACTCATCAAACCGAGAAAAAGTTTTTAGCGTGCAAAAGGGTGTTGTAAGAATCATTTTTGTGGTGTAAATTCAAGATCATCATGTAGAAACTTGTTCAAGGAACTTTGCATTCTAACCACTGCTTCTCCGTATATTTATTCTGTAGTGAAATTTGTTGCAAGTAATATATCTTTATTTCCAACCAATAGCTCAATACATAGTACCAATACTAGGAGTAAGATTAATCTACATAGAGACCTAAAATCACTTACCTCGGTTCAAAAAGGGATCCAGTATTCAGGAACACACGTTTTCAATAAACAGCCAGAAACCATTAAAAACTTAGTTGCAGGTAAAGAGTGGTTTAAAGGACTTTTTGATAGGCAACTTCTACTCTATAGATGGACTGTTAGACCAGCTTAAGTAAAAATGTTTGTTAGATTTCAGTTTTGACAGCGCATGGTCACAACAGCCAAGATTTGGTATTTTGTGTGTGATAAATTTGTTAAAAGTGCATAACAACATTTCGTTCTGGTAGCATATTATTTTCGTAAATATTAGCAGTTTCAGTTCACTGTAACGTTATCAACTATTTTGACAGTCTGTTGACAAATGATCAGGGCAGTAAGTATTATAATCAAAAGTTTTGTTTTTTTATGCTATACTTTTTGACGTGTTTCACACCCACGAAAATCATCTCAATTTTTGGTCTCTGGAACTAAAACAATCTAATCTAATGTAATCTAATCTAGCAGTTCCTTTAAGGTGAACCACTCTTCCCTAAATATCCATTAATAAATAGAAGTCGATCATTCGCCTTCCCTACCACAATTCCTGTTCCATTACGAGCTTGTGGAATAAGATCACAGATATCCTCCGCCACACACCGTCAGGTGGCTTGCGGAGTATGGATGTAGATGAAGATATGTGAGTGGCTCGAGGACTTCTTAAGTAATACACTCCTGGAAATTGAAATAAGAACACCGTGAATTCATTGTCCCAGGAAGGGGAAACTTCATTGACACATTCCTGGGGTCAGATACATCACATGATCACACTGACAGAACCACAGGCACATAGACACAGGCAACAGAGCATGCACAATGTCGGCACTAGTACAGTGTATATCCACCTTTCGCAGCAATGCAGGCTGCTATTCTCCCATGGAGACGATCGTAGAGATGCTGGATGTAGTCCTGTGGAACGGCTTGCCATGCCATTTCCACCTGGCGCCTCAGTTGGACCAGCGTTCGTGCTGGACGTGCAGACCGCGTGAGACGACGCTTCATCCAGTCCCAAACATGCTCAAAGGGGGGACAGATCCGGAGATCTTGCTGGCCAGGGTAGTGGACTTACACCTTCTAGAGCACGTTGGGTGACAAGGGATACATGCGGACGTGCATTGTCTTGTTGGAACAGCAAGTTCCCTTGCCGGTCTAGGAATGGTAGAACGATGGGTTCGATGACGGTTTGGATGTACCGTGCACTATTCAGTGTCCCCTCGACGATCACCAGTGGTGTACGGCCAGTGTAGGAGATCGCTCCCCACACCATGATGCCGGGTGTTGGCCCTGTGTGCCTCGGTCGTATGCAGTCCTGATTGTGGCGCTCACCTGCACGGCGCCAAACACGCATACGACCATCATTGGCACCAAGGCACAAGCGACTCTCATCGCTGAAGACGACACGTCTCCATTCGTCCCTCCATTCACGCCTGTCGCGACACTACTGGAGGCGGGCTGCACGATGTTGGGGCGTGAGCGGAAGACGGCCTAACGGTGTGCGGGACCGTAGCCCAGCTTCATGGAGACGGTTGCGAATGGTCCTCGCCGATACCCCAGGAGCAACAGTGTCCCTAATTTGCTGGGAAGTGGCGGTGCGGTCCCCTACGGCACTGCGTAGGATCCTACGGTCTTGGCGTGCATCCGTGCGTCGCTGCGGTCCGGTCCCAGGTCGACGGGCACGTGCACCTTCCGCCGACCACTGGCGACAACATCGATGTACTGTGGAGACCTCACGCCCCACGTGTTGAGCAATTCGGCGGTACGTCCACCCTGCCTCCCGCATGCCCACTATACGCCTTCGCTCAAAGTCCGTCAACTGCACATACGGTTCACGTCCACGCTGTCGCGGCATGCTACCAGTGTTAAAGACTGCGATGGAGCTCCGTATGCCATGGCAAACTGGCTGACACTGACGGCGGCGGTGCACAAATGCTGCGCAGCTAGCGCCATTCGACGGCCAACACCGCGGTTCCTGGTGTGTCCGCTGTGCCGTGCGTGTGGTCATTGCTTGTACAGCCCTCTCGCAGTGTCC
This sequence comes from Schistocerca cancellata, assembly GCF_023864275.1. Classification (NCBI taxonomy): domain Eukaryota; kingdom Metazoa; phylum Arthropoda; class Insecta; order Orthoptera; family Acrididae; genus Schistocerca; species Schistocerca cancellata. The sequence continues at coordinate 1,215,080,714 of NC_064626.1, forward strand.
GGAGCAAGTATGGTGGGTCTGACACACCGGTGTCAATGTGTTCTTTTTTCCATTTCCAGGAGTGTAGAATCCGGTATGTTGTCCTCGATGGCGAGTGTTCATCAGAGATGAGGGTGACGTCAGCATCGCCCCAGAGAAGTGTGATAGGACCGCTATTGTTCTCTACATACATAAATGATTTGGTAGGCAGCTTGGGCCGGAATATGCGGTTGTTTGCTGATGATGCTGTGGTGTACGGTAAGGTGTCAAAGTTGAGTGACTGTAGGAAGACAGTCAAGTCGTTTAAATATATGAGCTGACGTTGCAAGGCGTCATCTGCAAACAACCGAAGACGGCTGCTCAGATTGCCTCCAAAATCGTTTATATAGATAAGGAACAGCATAGGGCCTATAACACTACCTTGGGGAACGCCAGAAATCACTTCTGTTTTACTCGATGACTTTCCGTTAGTACGATCTGTGACCTCTCTGACAGGAAATCACAAATCCAGTCACATAACTGAGACGATATTCCATAAGCAGACAATTTCAGTATGAGCTGCTTGTGCGGTACAGTGTCAAAAGCCTTCCGGAAATCCAGAGATACGGAATCGATCTGTAATCCCTTATCAATAGCACTCAACACTTCATGTGAATAAAGAGCTAGATGTGTTTCACAGAAACGATGCTTTCTAAATCCATGTTGACTGTGTGTCAATAGACCGTTTTCTTCGAGATAATTCATAATGTTCGAACACAATACACGTTCTAAAATCCTGCTGCATATCGACGTTAACGATATGGGCCTTTAATTTAGTGGATTACTCCTACTACCTTTCTTGAATATTGGTGTGACCTGTACAACTTTCCAGTCTTTGGGTACGGATCTTTCGTCGAGCGAACGGTTGTATATGATAGTTAAGTATGGAGCTAATGCATCAGCGTACTCTGAAAGAAAACTAATTAGTATACAGTCTGGACCAGAAGGCTTGCTTTTATGAAGTGATTTAAGTTGCTTCACTACTCCGAGGATATTTACTTCTACGTCACTCATTTTGGCAGCTGTTCTCGATTCGAATTCTGGAATATTTACTTCGTCTTCTTTTGTGAAGGCATTTCGGAAGGCTGTGTTTAGTAGCTCTGCTTTGGCAGCACTGTCTTCAATAGCATCTCCATTGCTATCGCGCAGAGAAGGCATTGATTGTTTCTTGCCGCTGACATACTTCATATATGTGCAGAATCTCTTTGGATTTTCTGCCAGGTTTCCTGACAAAGTTTCGTTGTGGAAACTGTTATAAGGATCTCGCATTGAAGTCCGCGCTCAATTTCGAGCTTCTTTAAAAGATGGCCAATCTCGGGGATTTTTCGTCTGTTTAATAGATCAGAAAAATTTGAAACTGTTTTCAGTGAAATTTCTGTTGTGTATCTTGTCAGTAATATAGTTGGTGTTGCAAACTTCTTCCCGATAAGTGGGTTTCGGTCGGCCAGCAAGTATACCCGTTTTTTCCAGTAACCTGCGACGACGGGCTTGTATTCTGTCGATTCTGACGTGTCCGCTGGTTTTGTCCTAGTGAAGGAATCAATCAGGAGTTGGTTCTGAAAGGGAGCAGACAGCAGTGGAACCCCCTCTCCCCCCCCCCCCCCACACACACAGATTGCATCACATATTACTTAGTAAATGTGTGACACTTATTGTGAAACCCAGCTGCAACTTTACAATTAATATAACTCCCTCGTATGCCCTAACTTGATGAGACGAATTCATGTAGTAAACTTCTAAGGATCTGGGTAGATAAATGAAATAGGAAAAAAAGAAAATGGAAACAATAATCGGGAAGAGAACACGGGGCGCAAAATTGTGAGGCCGTGACTTTATGCAATGTGCTGACACTTCGATTGAACTTATCACCCGATAAAAGGCATCTAATCTGCGTCGAAAACTTGTGACCATAGTTTTTTTTTTTAAGAACGCTCGATTATCTACGGAGAAGCCAAGACGCGTGTTCGCATTTTTTGACCCCTCTTCCACTGAGCGAAGTTTCTGGGAAATCATGTTACGCACTTGCCGTGTTCTCCTCAGAGTAACGTCCAAAGCCGTGTGCAGGTTTCTCCCCTTTAAAAGCGAACGGCTGGTCGCAGTGGTTAAGACATTACACATGTATTCGAGTTCAAATCTCCCTTATGTCAATTCTGATTTCGATTTTCTGTAGTTTCCCCAAATCGCTTCACGCAGATGCCGGGATGGTTCCTCCGAAAAGGAGAGGGCCGATTTACTTCCACATCGTCCACAATCCGATGTCTTACCCCGTCTCCAACGACCTCATCGTTAACCGGACCTCATCCCAATTCTCTCTTTCCTGCCGCCTTTCCCGCTGAGCTGTAATCGCCAGGAACTCTTCAGTCCAGTCTTGGAGCCTGTCTGATAATAATGTGTATGCCCGTCTTTTGTTCACCTGGCGGAACTGTGAAGAACAGTGCATCGACTTGACCCAAATACACTCCTGGAAATGGAAAAAAGAACACATTGACACCGGTGTGTCAGACCCACCATACTTGCTCCGGACACTGCGAGAGGGCTGTACAAGCAATGATCACACGCACGGCACAGCGGACACACCAGGAACCGCGGTGTTGGCCGTCGAATGGCGCTAGCTGCGCAGCATTTGTGCACCGCCGCCGTCAGTGTCAGCCAGTTTGCCGTGGCATACGGAGCTCCATCGCAGTCTTTAACACTGGTAGCATGCCGCGACAGCGTGGACGTGAACCGTATGTGCAGTTGACGGACTTTGAGCGAGGGCGTATAGTGGGAATGCGGGAGGCCGGGTGGACGTACCGCCGAATTGCTCAACACGTGGGGCGTGAGGTCTCCACAGTACATCGATGTTGTCGCCAGTGGTCGGCGGAAGGTGCACGTGCCCGTCGACCTGGGACCGGACCGCAGCGACGCACGGATGCACGCCAAGACCGTAGGATCCTACGCAGTGCCATAGGGGACCGCACCGCCACTTCCCAGCAAATTAGGGACACTGTTGCTCCTGGGGTATCGGCGAGGACGATTCGCAACCGTCTCCATGAAGCTGGGCTACGGTCCCGCACACCGTCAGGCCGTCTTCCGCTCACGCCCCAACATCGTGCAGTCCGCCTCCAGTGGTGTCGCGACAGGCGTGAATGGAGGGACGAATGGAGACGTGTCGTCTTCAGCGATGAGAGTCGCTTCTGCCTTGGTGCCAATGATGGTCGTATGCGTGTTTGGCGCCGTGCAGGTGAGCGCCACAATCAGGACTGCATACGACCGAGGCACACAGGGCCAACACCCGGCATCATGGTGTGGGGAGCGATCTCCTACACTGGCCGTACACCACTGGTGATCGTCGAGGGGACACTGAATAGTGCACGGTACATCCAAACCGTCATCGAACCCATCGTTCTACCATTCCTAGACCGGCAAGGGAACTTGCTGTTCCAACAGGAAAATGCACGTCCGCATGTATCCCGTGCCACCCAACGTGCTCTAGAAGGTGTAAGTCAACTACCCTGGCCAGCAAGATCTCCGGATCTGTCCCCCATTGTGCATGTTTGGGACTGGATGAAGCGTCGTCTCACGCGGTCTGCACGTCCAGCACGAACGCTGGTCCAACTGAGGCGCCAGGTGGAAATGGCATGGCAAGCCGTTCCACAGGACTACATCCAGCATCTCTACGATCGTCTCCATGGGAGAATAGCAGCCTGCATTGCTGCGAAAGGTGGATATACACTGTACTAGTGCCGACATTGTGCATGCTCTGTTGCCTGTGTCTATGTGCCTGTGCTTCTGTCAGTGTGATCATGTGATGTATCTGACCCCAGGAATGTGTCAATAAAGTTTCCCCTTCCTGGGACAATGAATTCACGGTGTTCTTATTTCAATTTCCAGGAGTGTATTTACTATCTTAAGGATCTTAAGGACGAACACAGCGACCTACGTTTCACAGGATGAATGTAGACATTAACCAAAATTTGGATTTCGGACACTGCTAGGCAACCTTCACAAATACAGCTAATTACAAATAGGGTGTTAGGGACATAAGTGCAGATGTTTCTATTGGTGACTCAGGACGGTGTACTGAACAACATTACATCAGTATTTACGACATGTGCAGACTAATAATTATAGCTATTAGGAACAGTACGTTTTTGAGTTGGTTAACAACTCCAAGTACATGTTGCAAGAGCAAGCCATTAATGCTTATTTTCTTGTGGGCAGCACGTCAGACGTTGAAGTATGGACGCATGGACGCAAGTAAGTTTGTACTGACAAGGGCAAACCACTTAATGGTGCAGTTACGACTGCGCAGAAAACATCAGGTCGTAAATTATGTGGAGTGTTTGCGGGAAGACTGTTAGACGCAGAGAAAGAATAAAATCAACACCCTGATGTGTGTACATATTAAAGTACCACAAATAAAATACCTGCAGTTGCAACCATTGCACCCTGTATACCCAGCACCTTATAATCTGTGCTGGGCCGGCCGCTGTGGCCGTGCGGTTCTAGGCGCTTCAGTTCGGAACCGCGCTGCTTCTACGGTCGCGGATTCGAATCCTGCCTCGGGCATGGATGTGTGTGATATCCTTAGGTTAGTTAGGTTTAAGTACTTCTAAGTCTAGGGCACCGATGACCTCAGATGTTAAATTCCATAGTGCTTAGAGCCATTTGAACCATCTGTGCCGGAGGCTACTTCGTTTTCAACTGTCGCTTCCCACCTTTCTTATTCCAACAAAGAATGATTCTCGGAAAGGTCTACTGTCGATAAGCCTCCGTTTCAGCACGAATCTCTCTAGTAGATGTAGTTGTAGATCTGTATGGTCTACAGAAGCCAATGAGATGGGCCTCGTCTCGAGTTCTCGTCGTTCGGTTCTCTCCTACATGACGAAGGACGTCCTCTTAGAAGTCGAGAGTTCTGCGCGTCCGTGGAACGCCTGTATGGATTACCCAAGATGCATAAGAACAACGTTCCACTGAGACCGATCGTTAGCGCTCCTGGATCACCGACATATAAACTGGCAAAACACTTGGCCTCTCTGCTCCAGCCACACGTGGGGAAGACCGACACATACATTAAGGACTCAGGACATTTCATTGAGAAGCTGAACAAACTGAAACTTGCAACAAATGGCATCTTGGTCAGCTTTGATGTTGTTTCGTTATTTACGAAAGTGCCACTCAGTGACGCTCTGGAGCTCATCGGTTCCATTTTCCCGCAGGACATCAGAAAGCTCTTCCATACATGTCTCACCACGAGCTATTTCACGTGGAATGGCGATTTCTACGAATAGCTGGAAGGCGTCGCCATGGGTAGTCCTCTCAGTCCAGTGGTGGCCAACTTCTTCATGGAACAATTCGAAGCACAGGCACTGGACTCGGCGACTTGCAAACCTAAGGTGTGGTACAGGTACGTCGATGATACTTTCGTGGTGTGGAGCCATGGTGAAGAACAGCTCGGTGACTTCCTAAGACACTTGAACAGCCTCCATGCCAACATAACATTTACCATGGAAGTAGAAAGGGACAAGAAGCAGCCATTTCTAGATGTGCTGGTCACAAGGGACGGCGAAAACCTGGGAGACAGCGTGTATCGAAAACCGACACACACGGACCGATACCTGCACAAACTGTCAAACCACCACCCGAGCCAGAAAAGAGGCATGATTAGTACGCTCGTAACGAGAGCAGGACGAATATGTGAGCCTCAACACCTCAAACGAGAAATGCAACACCTGGAAACTGTCCTGAGGAGCAATGGGTACTCCACAAATTACATTAGAAGTGTAACAGAGCCAAACACTCGGCGAAGTAAGGAACCAGAAAAAGAAATGTCGGGTACGGCCTTTCTGCCATACATTCCCAGAGTGACGGACAGAATCGGCCGTATATTGCGCAAACATGGCGTAAAGACGATTTTCAAACCGACAAGGAAGATCAAAGAGTGTCTTAGATCGGCGAAGGAGAAAAGAGACCCACTTGCAATGTCGGGAATATACCGTATACCATGCACATGCGTAAAAGTTTATGTCGGAATGACTGGACGACCATCAACACCAGGATCAAAGAGCATAAGCGACACTGCAGGTTGGGGCAGGTGGAGAAATCGGCCGTGGCAGAGCACGCACTGAATGAGACCGACCACGTAATAAAATTCGCCGACACGGAAGTTCTGGCTGTAGAGAAGCACTATCACACGCGCTTGTTCAGAGAAGCTGTAGAAATACAAAAACACGCGAACAGTTTGAACAAGAAAGAGGAAAGCCTTAAGGTAAACGGATCCTGGCTTCCCGTACTGCAGCGAACGACCGTAAATGTAAAATTAGAGAGATTAGAGAGCGCACAGAGGCTTTCAGACAATTATTCTTCCCGCGAACCATACGCGACTGGAACAGGAAAGGGAGGTAATGACAGTGGCACGTAAAGTGCCCTCCGCCACACACCGTTGGGTGGCTTGCGGAGTATAAATGTAGATGTAGATGTAGATGTAGATGTAGAAGCCAAGACGCGTGTTCGCATTTTTTGACCCCTCTTCCACTGAGCGAAGTTTCTGGGAAATCATGTTACGCACTTGCCGTGTTCTCCTCAGAGTAACGTCCAAAGCCGTGTGCAGGTTTCTCCCCTTTAAAAGCGAACGGCTGGTCGCAGTGGTTAAGACATTGCACATGTATTCGAGTTCAAATCTCCCTTATGTCAATTCTGATTTCGATTTTCTGTAGTTTCCCCAAATCGCTTCACGCAGATGCCGGGATGGTTCCTCCGAAAAGGAGAGGGCCGATTTACTTCCACATCGTCCACAATCCGATGTCTTACCCCGTCTCCAACGACCTCATCGTTAACCGGACCTCATCCCAATTCTCTCTTTCCTGCCGCCTTTCCCGCTGAGCTGTAATCGCCAGGAACTCTTCAGTCCAGTCTTGGAGCCTGTCTGATAATAATGTGTATGCCCGTCTTTTGTTCACCTGGCGGAACTGTGAAGAACAGTGCATCGACTTGACCCAAATATTTACTATCTTAAGGATCTTAAGGACGAACACAGCGACCTACGTTTCACAGAATGAATGTAGACATTAACTAAAATTTGAATTTCGGACACTGCTAGGCAACCTTTACAAATACAGCTACTTATAAATAGGGTGTTAGGGACATAAGTGCAGATGTTTCTATTGGTGACTCAGGACGGTGTACTGAACAACATTACATCAGCATTTACGTCATGTGCAGACTAATAATTATAGCTATTAGGAATGGTACGTTTTTAAGTTGGTTAACAACTCCAAGTACATGTTGCAAGAGCAAGCCATTAATGCTTATTTTCTTGTGGGCAGCACGTCAGACGTTGAAGTATGGACGCATGGACGCAAGTAAGTTTGTACTGACAAGGGTAAACCACTTAATGGTGCAGTTACGACTGCGCAGAAAACATCAGGTCGTAAATTATGTGGAGTGTTTGCGGGAAGACTGTTAGACGCAGAGAAAGAATAAAATCAACAGCCCTGATGTGTGTACATATTAAAGTACCATAAATAAAATATCTGCAATTGCAACCATTGCACCCTGTATACCCAGCACCTTATAATCTGTGCTGGGCCGGCCGCTGTGGCCGTGCGGCTCTAGGCGCTTGAGTTCGGAACCGCGCTGCTGCTACGTTCGCGGATTCGAATCCTGCCTCGGGCATGGATGTGTGTGATATCCTTAGGTTAGTTGTGTTTAAGTACTTCTAAGTCTAGGGCACCGATGACCTCAGATGTTAAATTCCATAGTGCTTAGAGCCATTTGAACCATCTGTGCCGGAGGCTACTTCGTTTTCAACTGTCGCTTCCCACCTTTCTTATTCCAACAAAGAATGGTTCTCGGAAAGGTCTACTGTCGATAAGCCTCCGTTTCAGCACGAATCTCTCTAGTAGATGTAGTTGTAGATCTGTATGGTCTACAGAAGCCAATGAGATGGGCCTCGTCTCGAGTTCTCGTCGTTCGGTTCTCTCCTACATGACGAAGGACGTCCTCTTAGAAGTCGAGAGTTCTGCGCGTCCGTGGAACGCCTGTATGGATTACCCAAGATGCATAAGAACAACGTTCCACTGAGACCGATCGTTAGCGCTCCTGGATCACCGACATATAAACTGGCAAAACACTTGGCCTCTCTGCTCCAGCCACACGTGGGGAAGACCGACACATACATTAAGGACTCAGGACATTTCATTGAGAAGCTGAACAAACTGAAACTTGCAACAAATGACATCTTGGTCAGCTTTGATGTTGTTTCGTTATTTACGAAAGTGCCACTCAGTGACGCTCTGGAGCTCATCGGTTCCATTTTCCCGCAGGACATCAGAAAGCTCTTCCATACATGTCTCACCACGAGCTATTTCACGTGGAATGGCGATTTCTACGAATAGCTGGAAGGCGTCGCCATGGGTAGTCCTCTCAGTCCAGTGGTGGCCAACTTCTTCATGGAACAATTCGAAGCACAGGCACTGGACTCGGCGACTTGCAAACCTAAGGTGTGGTACAGGTACGTCGATGATACTTTCGTGGTGTGGAGCCATGGTGAAGAACAGCTCGGTGACTTCCTAAGACACTTGAACAGCCTCCATGCCAACATAACATTTACCATGGAAGTAGAAAGGGACAAGAAGCAGCCATTTCTAGATGTGCTGGTCACAAGGGACGGCGAAAACCTGGGAGACAGCGTGTATCGAAAACCGACACACACGGACCGATACCTGCACAAACTGTCAAACCACCACCCGAGCCAGAAAAGAGGCATGATTAGTACGCTCGTAACGAGAGCAGGACGAATATGTGAGCCTCAACACCTCAAACGAGAAATGCAACACCTGGAAACTGTCCTGAGGAGCAATGGGTACTCCACAAATTACATTAGAAGTGTAACAGAGCCAAACACTCGGCGAAGTAAGGAACCAGAAAAAGAAATGTCGGGTACGGCCTTTCTGCCATACATTCCCAGAGTGACGGACAGAATCGGCCGTATATTGCGCAAACATGGCGTAAAGACGATTTTCAAACCGACAAGGAAGATCAAAGAGTGTCTTAGATCGGCGAAGGAGAAAAGAGACCCACTTGCAATGTCGGGAATATACCGTATACCATGCACATGCGTAAAAGTTTATGTCGGAATGACTGGACGACCATCAACACCAGGATCAAAGAGCATAAGCGACACTGCAGGTTGGGGCAGGTGGAGAAATCGGCCGTGGCAGAGCACGCACTGAATGAGACCGACCACGTAATAAAATTCGCCGACACGGAAGTTCTGGCTGTAGAGAAGCACTATCACACGCGCTTGTTCAGAGAAGCTGTAGAAATACAAAAACACGCGAACAGTTTGAACAAGAAAGAGGAAAGCCTTAAGGTAAACGGATCCTGGCTTCCCGTACTGCAGCGAACGACCGTCGCAGGTAGCAAGAGGAGAACCGCACCGCAGAGAAGCCCTCGGACGTTGGCGCGCCAGGTACAGGGTTATTACAAATGATTGAAGCGATTTCACAGCTCTACAATAACTTTATTATTTGAGTTATTTTCACAATGCTTTGCACACACATACAAAAACTCAAAAAGTTTTTTTTTAGGCATTCACAAATGTTCGATATGTGCCCCTTTAGTGATTCGGCAGACATCAAGCCGATAATCAAGTTCCTCCCACACTCGGCGCAGCATGTCCCCATCAATGAGTTCGAAAGCATCGTTGATGCGAGCTCGCAGTTCTGGCACGTTTCTTGGTAGAGGAGGGTTAAACACTGAATCTTTCACATAACCCCACAGAAAGAAATCGCATGGGGTTAAGTCGGGAGAGCGTGGAGGCCATGACATGAATTGTTGGTCATGATCACCACTACGAACGATCCATCGGTTTTCCAATCTCCTGTTTAAGAAATGCTTCTGCTTTAGCCTTTTCCGTAAGATTTTCCAAACCGTCGGCTGTGGTACGTTTAGCTCCCTGCTTGCTTTATTCGTCGACTTCCGCGGGCTATGCGTGAAACTTGCCCGCACGCGTTCAACCGTTTCTTTGCTCACTGCAGGCCGACCCGTTGATTTCCCCTTACAGAGGCATCCAGAAGCTTTAAACTGCGCATACCATCGCCGAATGGAGTTAGCAGTTGGTGGATCTTTGTTGAGCTTCGCCCTGAAGTGTCGTTGCACTGTTATGACTGACTGATGTGAGTGCATTTCAAGCACGACATACGCTTTCTCGGCTCCTGTCGCCATTTTGTCTCACTGCGCTCTCGAGCGCTCTGGCGGCAGAAACCTCAAGTGCGGCTTCAGCCGAACAAAACTTTATGAGTTTTTCTACGTATCTGTAGTGTGTCGTGACCATATGTCAATGAATGGAGCTACAGTGAATTTATGAAATCGCTTCAATCATTTGTAATAGCCCTGTACATATAGTCTGCGCCCGCGAGCTCGGCTCCAGTTCACCACCGGCAATGGAGGGTGAAGCTTTTGACAATGCCAGCCACTCGCGCTGGCGAAACGTCAGAAAAATCATTATACGAACGTCGGCCGAAGAACCCGAGACAGAAGCCAATAGGCAGTTTGTCATGTTATAATACTTGGACTGATCTGACACGAGATTTGGGGGAAGGGTGGGCTATTTTTACAAGAACGTTTCCGACAGTCGACTAGAAGAGCTTCCTACTCACACGACACCCTCAAAGTTCTACACTTTAAGGGCTAGGACCAAGACGCGGGTGGGGGTGCGGCGTCCCACAAGTAGTGTGTCCGGGTGAATGTGAGGGCCGTGTCAGCGGGCGCCGCGCCACGATTTAATTACGGCGTGGCGAGCTGGCGCACTTTACGACTGGGACGTAATGGAGGAGCCACTTGGCCGCGCCGGGTCGCGGCAGTAAATTGCGCCGCAGATACCGATCGCCCGCACCGGCCGACACTCCGTAGCCGGCCCGTACGGCTCACCGCGGTCCCGCTGGTAACGAGGCTTGTCTCCAGACGCTACAAATCCCGCTCGTCTAACAAGTCGCGCGACTAACTGTACGGGAGGCTTTATTTTTACCGTCATTCTCCTCAAAGGTTTGCTGCTGTCTACCTCGAATTCCTCTGACCGAGCGAGGTAGGACAGCAGTTGGCACGATGGACTCGCATTCGGGATGAAGACGGCTTAAATCCGCGTCCGACCATCCTGATTTAGATTTCGGTAGCTTCTCGAAATCGCTAGAGGGAAACGTCCTGATGGTTCCACACCGAGATTTTCACTCTGCAGCGGAGTGTGTGCTGATATGAAACTTCCTGGCAGATTAAAACTGTGTGCCGGGCCGAGAGTCAAACTCGGGACCTTTGCCTTTCACGGTCAAGTGCTCTATAGTCTCAGACCGAGACTCGAACTCGGGACCTTTGCCTTTAACGGGGAAGTGCTCTATAGTCTCGGTCCGGCACACAGTTTTAATCTGCCAGGAAGTTTCATATCAGCGCACACTCCACTGCACAGTGAAAATCTCATTCTGGGAACATCCCCTAGGCTGTGGCTAAGCCATGTCTCCGCAATATCCTTTCTTTCAAGAGTGCTAGTTCTGCTAGCTGACTAAACCAGAGGTTGTACAGAGTTTCAGGGAGAGCATAAGGGAACAATTAGGAACGGGGGAAAGAAATACAGTAGAAGAAGAACGGGTAGCTTTGAGGGATGAAGTAGTGAAGGCAGCAGAGGATCAAGTAGGTAAAAAGAAGAGGGCTAGTAGAAATCCTTGGGTAACAGAAGAAATATTGAATTTAATTGATGAAAGGAGAAAATATAAAAATGCAGTAAATGAAGCAGGCAAAAAGGAATACAAACGTCTCAAAAATGAGATCGACAGGAAGGGCAAAATGGCTAAGCAGGGATAGCTAGAGGACAAATGTAAGGATGTAGAGGCTTATCTCACTAGGGGTAAGATAGATACTGCCTACAGGAAAATTAAAGAGACCTTTGGAGATAAGAGAATCACTTGTATGAACATCAAGAGCTCAGATGGAAACCCAGTTCTAAGCAAACAAGGGAAAGCAGAAAGGTGGAAGGAGTATATAGAGGGTCTATACAAGGGTGATGTACTTGAGGACAATATTATGGAAATGGAAGAGGATGTAGATAAAGATGAAATGGGAGATACGATACTGCGTGAAGAGTTTGACAGAGTACTGAAAGACCTGAGTCGAAACAAGGCCCCCGGAGTAGACAACATTCCATTGGAACTACTGACGGCCTTGGGAGAGCCAGTCCTGACAAAACTCTACCATCTGGTGAGCAAGATGTATGAAACAGGCGAAATACCCTCAGACTTCAAGAAGAATATAATAATTCCAATCCCAAAGAAAGCAGGTGTTGACAGATGTGAAAATTACCGAACAATCAGTTTAATAAGCCACAGCTGCAAAATACTAACGCGAATTCTTTACAGACGAATGGAAAAACTAGTAGAAGCTGACCTCGGGGATGATCAGTTTGGATTCCTTAGAAATGTTGGAACACGTGAGGCAATACTGACCTTACGACTTATCTTAGAAGCTAGATTAAGGAAAGGCAAACCTACGTTTCTAGCATTTGTAGACTTAGAGAAAGCTTTTGACAATGTTGACTGGAATACTCTCTTTCAAATTCTATAGGTGGCAGGGAGCGAAAGGCTATTTACAATTTGTACAGAAACGAGATGGCAGTTATAAGAGTCGAGGGACATGAAAGGGAAGCAGTGGTTGGGAAGGGAGTAAGACAGGGTTGTAGCCTATCCCCGATGTTATTCAATCTGTATATTGAGCAAGCAGTAAAGGAAACAAAAGAAAAATTCGGAGTAGGTATTAAAATCCATGGAGAAGAAATAAAAACTTTGAGGTTCGCCGATGACATTGTAATTCTATCAGAGACAGCAAAGGACTTGCAAGAGCAGTTGAACGGAATGGATGGTGTCTTGAAGGGAGGATATAAGATGAACATCAATAAAAGCAAAACGAGGATAATGGAATGTAGTCGAATTAAGTCGGGTGATGTTGAGGGTATTAGATTAGGAAATGAGACACTTAAAGTAGTAAAGGAGTTTTACTATTTGGGGAGCAAAATAACTGATGATGGTCGACGTAGAGTTGATATAAAATGTAGACTGGCAAAGGCAAGGAAAGCGTTTCTGAAGAAGAGAAATTTGCTAACATCGAGTATAGATTTAAGTGTCAGGAAGTCGTTTCTGAAAGTATTTGTATGGAGTGTAGCCATCTATGCAAGTGAAACATGGACGGTAAATAGTTTGGACAAGAAGAGAATAGAAGCTTTCGAAATGTGGTGCTACAGAAGAATGCTGAAGATTAGATGGGTAGACCACATAACTAATGAGGAAGTATTGAATAGGATTGGGGAGAAGAGAAGTTTGTGGCACAACTTGACCAGAAGAAGGGATCGGTTGGTAGGACATGTTCTGAGGCATCAAGGGATCACCAATTTAGTATTGGAGGGCAGCGTGGAGGGTAAAAATCGTAGGGGGAGACCAAGAGATGAATACACTAAGCAGATTCAGAAGGATGTAGGTTGCAGTAGGTACTGGGAGATGAAGAATCTTGCACAGGATAGAATAGCATGGAGAGCTGCATCAAACCAGTCTCAGGACTGAAGACCACAACAACAACAACAGTTCCGCTAGGTTCGCAGGAGAGCTTCTGTAAAGTTTGGAAGGTAGGAGACTAGGAAATGGCAGAAGTAAAGCTGTGAGGACGGGGCGTGAGTCGTGCTTGGGTAGCTCAGATGGTACAGCACTTGCCCGTGAAAGGCAAAGGTCCCGAGTTCGAGTCTCGGTCCGGCACATAGTTTTAATCTGCTAGGAAGTTTCATGTCCGGATGGTTGCTTTGAAAGGGTGCGGCCGATTTCCTCCTTCATCCTCGAAACAATCCGTGCTTCTGTTCCGGCACTGACGACCTCGATGTCGACGGGACATTGTCTCCCTGTCCAATTCTGCTCCTGTTCATCCCAGAGATGCAGCCTAAGATTTATGAAACGTATACTGTGTTCGTAAACTATGAATTGCCTCAAGAAAACGATTTATAGAGAAACTGCCAACACGGATTCGGAAAACATCATTCTTGTGCAACACAACTAGCTCTTTATTCTCACGAAGTAATGTGCGCTATCGATAGAGAATGTCAAATTGAGTCCACATTTTTAGATTTCCAGAAGGCATATGACACTGTTCGTCACAAGGGACTTATAATCAAATTACGTGCCTACAGAGTACCGCATCAGTTGTGCGAATGGATTCGTGAGCTCCTGTCAGAAAAGTCACAGTTCGTAGTAACTGACGGAAAGACATCGAGCCGGCCGCGGTGGCCGTGCGGTTGTGGCGCTGCAGTCCGGAACCGCGGGACTGCTACGGTCGCAGGTTCGAATCCTGCCTAGGGCATGGGTGTGTGTGATCTCCTTAGATTAGTTAGGTTTAAGTAGTTCTAAGTTCTAGGGGACTTATGACCTAAGATGTTGAGTCCCATAGTGCTCAGAGCCATTTGAACCATTTTTTTGAAAGACATCGAGTAAAACAGTAGTATGTCTGGCGTTCCCCAAGGAAGTGTTGTAGGCGGTCTACTGTTCCTGATCAACATTAGGAGACAATCTGAGCAGCCCCCTTAGAATGTTCGCAGATGATGCTGTCATCTACCGTCTTGTTAAGTCATCAGATGATCAAAAGCAGTTGCAAAATGATTTAGCCAAATACATGCATGGTGCGAAAAGTGGAAATTGACTCTCAATAATGAAAAGTGTGAAGTAATCCGCATGAGTACTAAAACAAATCCACTAAATTTCGGTTACACGATAATTCAATCACTACTTAGAGATTACAGTTACAAACAACTTAAACTGGAACCATCCCATAGATCATGTCGTGAGGAAAGCAAACCAAAGGCTGCGCTTTATTAGTAGAACACTTAGAAAATGCAACAGGTGTACTAAAAGATACTGCTTACACCACGCATTTCTGCCTTCTTCTGGCGTATTACTGTGCGTTGTGGGGCCCGCAGCAGATAGGACTGACGGAGGACATTGAAGAAGTTCAAAGAAGGGCTCCTCGTTTCGTGTTACTGCGAAGTAGGGGACAGAGTGCCTTGGAAATGATCCGGGAATACGGGATGGCAATCAGTAAAACAAAGGCGTTTTTCTTTGCGGCAGGATCTTCTCTTGAAATTTGGTTCACCATTTCTTCATTAATTGCGGAAATACACTGTTGTCGACCACATATATAGGAAAAAAAGATCATCGTAATAAAACTAAAAATTCAGAGCTCGTACGGAAAGATTTAAGCACTCGTTTCTCGTGCGCGTCGTCAGAGAGTGTGTAACACCATAGCTCTAATACTCCACTGATTTATTTTGCCTTTTGTTTTATTTAATGTTACATCGTTGAGCTTCTGTAAATGCGTTTCATTGAATCGATAACACAAAATTTTATACTCCTTTCTTTGCAGAAACTTTGATGTCTTACAATGTGTGAAAATTATATGTTTTGTCTTTGTCATATAATCTCTTTGGTTGTATTTAAAATCAAATAATTTTATTTAAATAATTTTGTGTAGAACTACCAATATATGCAAATGTTCTGTTTTATTTAAAATGTTTCTTTGCTGTTATGTAAACTGCTGACCTTCACTTAGGGTTCTTAGTTATGTCATCTAAAACGTGTTGTGGTTCCCCTCAGGAACGGAACTGAGTAGCGCGCGCTAATTGTGGTTGGCATAGGAAGAAAAGGTGTAACCAAGAGTCAGTCGGGGACGAGCTACCAAACTATCAACTGCTCATGTAAGAGTTGTATATTGTGCTGGTTCTGAGAGAGGCTTTTCCTGACGCTTTCCAATGCCTCGGATGGATGGATAAAGAGCCACCAAGAAATGACAGAGTCCAGCAATTCTACCTGCAAATCCACCTACCAACATGCAATCGCCACTACACTGCGCAATCACTGTAATGGAACACTATAGTAATGTACAATGAAGGATCAGCTTATTGGATGTGTTAGTGGGCTCAAATATAAGGTAATTTATAACTGAATTTATGTACCTACCTCGATTTTTTTCCTTATCATAACACCTCTCAGGTTCCTCTCCGTTTGAACTAAAGTGATTACCGAATGTCCTTACTGAAAGAACATTAAAGCCCAGTGTTTTACTAATCAATGCCTCTTGAACATAGTAAAAAGAAAGTTAGAGCTAAAGTGGCAAGAGAGTGAGTTAAAGTTAATGATGATTGCTGAAAATAAATTTCCTATTAAAATTGCTTATTAACATGTTGTTGCCAACTTCAAAATTAAAAGTTCTTAAAACTGAGGCTTATAAAGTTTTGCTTAATATATGATCACCTTGCTGCCTGTTGTAAATCGCAAAAGGTGAGTCAGTATCTTACAAATATGTCAGTTTTGTGTCTCACTGTAGTAAAAGTTGAAAACTGCAGTTGTGGAAAGTTGTATACTCATGCTTGCTAAGCAATTGTTTCTTTTATGTATTGGAAGTGCATATTAATAGTGTAATAGGATCCACAGGTTATCCTTTATGCTGATGATAAATAACAATTAATAGGAAGACCACTATCTATGAAAACAATAATTTCTGTATTCAAAAGACAGTGAGCAGTAACCTGCTAGTGAATTCCACTTAACCTTCATGCTAAATAGAAAAGTATTTAGCCGAGAGAGACTTAACCTGTGATCAGTCCATAATTTTGCAGTGAACTACATTTTCAATTTTATGTCAGCTAGGAAAATGTTTGAAAAGTAATAGTGAACCTATGTCCAATTTATGATTCTACAGTGAATATTAATAGTAATGTTATAAAGACCATTCAGTTTGAATAAGCCCTGAAAGTAATAGTGTGTATTGTTATCTCTTATATTTATGCAAATAGTTTGTTCTGCTCTGTCAGCTTCCAATCTTACCGTGAAAATATGCGGGTGTCAGAGTTCATTGCCCTCGCGTGTGGCAAAGTATAGGTTGTTTTTGTCCGTTAAAGTTACTCATACTTATTTTCTTGAACAAGAATATCAACCATTGTCTTGCCTAATTAGGCTGGCGACCGTTTTCCTTATTCTTTGAACAGTGTAGATAGGTAAAATATTGTTTGTTACTGTTTAAATATTTAAGTAATTCTGACTTTCACTTCCGATAAGCCACCTCCGTTAGGTACAACACGGTCAACATAACGATATTCGTCTCAGAGGGTAACACTGCTCTGTTGCTTTACACCATAATTGCTTTAACAAGATAGTTTTATTTCATGACCTGCCTCCAACTTTAAGGTTATGGTATAACAGTAGCGGACAGGAGTGTTATAAGTGGAACGGTGGACTTCAGACTGGTTTCCTGCGACCCACCACGAATTCCTCTCCTGCCCCAACCACTTCACCTCAGGGTAGCACTTGCATCATCCAAGCTATTCCGTGACATGTTAACAGACGTCCTACCACCCTGTCCCTTCTTCTTATCAGTGTTATCCTCGCCGATTCTCAGAACATCCTCATTCCTTACTTTATCAGTACACCTAACACCAAAATTTTTCTGTAGCACTACATCTCATACGCTTCGATTCTCTTCTTTCCCGATTTTCCCACAGTCCACGTTTCATTACCATACAGTGCTGTGCTCCAAACTTACTTTCGCAGAAATTTCTTCCTGAAATTAAAGCTTACGTTTGACAATAGTAGGCTTCTCTTGGCCAGTCTGCTTTTTATGTCCTCCTTGCTCCGTCCCTCATGGGTTATTTTACTGCCTAGGTAGCTGAATTCCTTAACTTCATCTACTTCGTGATCACCAATTCTGGTATCAAGTTTCTCCTTGTTCACATTTCTCCCACCTCTCATTACTTCCGTCTTTCTTCAGTTCACTCTCAAACTATACTGTCCTCATTAGACTGTTCATCCCATTCAGCAGATCCTGTGATTCTTCTACAATTTCACCAAGGATACCAATGTCAACAGCGAATCTTGCCATTGATCTCCTCTCACCTTGAATTTTAATTCCACTCTCGAACTTCTCCCTTATTACCGTCATTATTTCTTCGATATATAAACTGAACAATAGGGACGAAAGACTACATCTCTGCGTTACAACCCTTTTAATTCTAACACTTCGTTCTTCATCTTCCACTCTTATTGTTCGCTCTTAGAAGAAACCGGTAACTGACTACAGCAAATTACAACTGTGATGTAATAAACAATCAGCTACAAGCTAAGCTGACTCAATGGAATAATTAATGAACATTAATCTTCCAACCAAACCAAACACTCGTGTGTAACACTTAACTTTCTAATTTTTCTCTTTTATTAAAAATACAAATTAATGATTTTTGTTATAATGCAAATGGTCTCTTACGACCTGCTTTTCATTTGTACGATCTATTCCGCATCCTACAAATCTGACAGTTGTTCCTTTATTTTCTGTGGTGCACCGCACAGTAATCGTTGAGTAGCTAACAGGACAGAAAGGAAGCCATGTAGCAGGTGCCCAGCTCGGATGCCTCAATGCAGCGTTCGTTCACAGTTAACAAACAGGTCCTCACACCCAACACGATAGACAGAGGAAACGAACTGTTGGCGCTGCCTCACCCGGATGGCCGGTGTTAACTCCCCGCTGAGTCACCTGTTTGGCCGCCAATTTCCCGGCTCAGGGAGGAACTGGTATGCCTCCACTACCTCATGGCTTCAACTTAAATTCAGATGTAAAGTCCAGGAAATTTTAAGGAACTTCATTATCTTCAGTAGTTTCTTTGTTAAACAACTAGAGAGCGTCGAAATTACTTCGCCCGCCTCACTTGATGGTCCTCCATATAGGCAATTCATCGGTGGCATCCGTCGGCTGGGGAACGTTAACCGTATTCCATAAATTGATCTATTAATTTTATGACATTCTAATTAATGACCCGTCTGGTCTGTAAGCTCGAGATTCGGGAGGCAACCTGAATCTTTGGTTGGAATTATGAAATTAATTTTATTTGACTCTCTTTCTTTGTGATAGGGCTGGCCTGGACAGAAGTTGTGGCCGCGCCATGTACGTCATACGTCTTCAAAAAGTCTCTGTGTTACAGGGTGTTTCAAAAATGACCGGTATATTTGAAACGGCAATAAAAACTAAACGAGCAGCGATAGAAATACACCGTTTGTTGCAATATGCTTGGGACAACAGTACATTTTCAGGCAGACAAACTTTCGAAATTACAGTAGTTACAATTTTCAACAACAGATGGCGCTGCGGTCTGGGAAACTCTATAGTACGATATTTTCCACATATCCACCATGCGTAGCAATAATATGGCATAGTCTCTGAATGAAATTACCCGAAACCTTTGACAGCGTGTCTGGCGGAATGGCTTCACATGCAGATGAGATGTACTGCTTCAGCTGTTCAATTGTTTCTGGATTCTGGCGGTACCCCTGGTCTTTCAAGTGTCCCCACAGAAAGAAGTCACAGGGGTTCATGTCTGGCGAATAGGGAGGCCAATCCACGCCGCCTCCTGTATGTTTCGGATAGCCCAAAGCAATCACACGATCATCGAAATATTCATTCAGGAAATTAAAGACGTCGGCCGTGCGATGTGGCCGGGCACCATCTTGCATAAACCACGAGGTGTTCGCAGTGTCGTCTAAGGCAGTTTGTACCGCCACAAATTCACGAAGAATGTCCAGATAGCGTGATGCAGTAATCGTTTCGGATCTGAAAAATGGGCCAATGATTCCTTTGGAAGAAATGGCGGCCCAGACCAGTACTTTTTGAGGATGCAGGGACGATGGGACTGCAACATGGGGCTTTTCGGTTCCCCATATGCGCCAGTTCTGTTTATTGACGAAGCCGTCCAGGTAAAAATTGGCTTCGTCAGGAAACCAAATGCTGCCCACATGCATATCGCCGTCATCAATCCTGTGCACTATATCGTTAGCGAATGTCTCTCGTGCAGCAATGGTAGCGGCGCTGAGGGGTTGCCGCGTTTGAATTTTGTATGGATAGAGGTGTAAACTCTGGCGCATGAGACGATACGTGGACGTTGGCGTCATTTGGACCGCAGCTGCAACACGGCGAACGGAAACCCGAGGCCGCTGTTGGATCACCTGCTGCACTAGCTGCGCGTTGCCCTTTGTGGTTGCCGTACGCGGTCGCCCTACCTTTCCAGCACGTTCATCCGTCACATTCCCAGTCCGTTGAAATTTTTCAAACAGATCCTTTATTGTATCGCTTTTCGGTCCTTTGGTTACATTAAACCTCCGTTGAAAACTTCGTCTTGTTGCAACAACACTGTGTTCTAGGCGGTGGAATTCCAACACCACAAAAGTCCTCTGTTCTAAGGAATAAACCATGTTGTCTACAGCACACTTGCACGTTGTGAACAGCACACGCTTACAGCAGAAAAACGACGTACAGAATGGTGCACCCACAGACTGCGTTGTCTTCTATATCTTTCACATCACTTGCAGCGCCATCTGTTGTTGAAAATTGTAACTACTGTAATTTCGAAAGTTTGTCCGCCTGAAAATGTACTGTTGTCCCAAGCATATTGCAACAAACGGTGTATTTCTACCGCTGCTCGTTTAGTTTTTATTGCCGTTTGAAATATACCGGTCATTTTTGGAACACCCTGTATATACCGATTAATACCGATGACGCCTGTACCGGCTTTAATGGTAACAGCTGAAGTTGCGACAATGCAACTCGTTGTCATATCAAAGTAACTCCAAACTGATTCCCCACTCCACGATCTAAGGAAGGGCACTTTGTAGTGCGGACACGGCAAATTCTGGAACATGTGGTGGTGAGGAGATACCAGTTCCTCCCTCATTCGGGGAACTAGCGTCCAAACACCTGACCCAACTTGAGAGACAAAGAGACCGCAGCGACAACAGTCAGCTTCCTCTGCCTGTCGTGTTGGCTGTGCGGACCTAATTGGTAACTGCGGACGCAAGTTACGTTGCGGCATCCGAGTATACTAACAGCACGGTGAGGCGGTCTCCAGCACCATTAGGTTACTGATACTGAACGAGTATACATCGCAGATAGTAGGAGGGCCGGCGAACATTGTATTCGAGAGCCCTGCGAGCAGGCTCGTGCTAAGACTGTCTGCTATGATCAGCGTGTTTCTCGTTGGGAAACGTGCAGCAACTACGTTAATTGCTTTCGTGCAGTCACGCTGTTTTTCATCGCGAGATACGGGATCGCGACGACACTGAACGCTGTATGGTAAGTTCAGTCGTTTGACTCCTGCCCTTGGGCACGTAATACGCAAATTCGTTTCACTTAAACATTCCGTGCTCACTCTAGGGACACGACCCGCTCTCTTTTAGATTTCTCACTGCGTTAGACATTCTTTCTTTTACTATCATTCCTCGTCCTACAGCAAGTCATTCAGAATTGTAGATGCTTCCTTTGTGACACTTTGACAGGCTACCTTGCATTTGTGTATCTTCCTGCAATATGCTGGGGTTGGACAAAAATATGCAAACACTGCGAGAGATGCACTCTTCATCATACATTAGTGGACATTAAAATTGCTACACAACGAAGATGACGTGCTACAGACGCGAAATTTAACCGGCAGGAAGAAGATGCTGTGATGTGCAAATGATTAGCTTTTCAGAGCATTCACACAATGTTCGCTCCGGTGGCGGCGCCTACAACGTGCTGACATGAGGAAAGTTTCCAACCGATTTCTCATGCACTAACAGCAGTTGACAGGCGTTGCCTGGTGAAGCGTTGTTGTGATGCCTCGTGTAAGGAGGAGAAATGCGTACCATCACGTTTCCGACTTTGATAAAGGTCGGATTGTAGCCTATCGCGATTGCGGTTTATCGTATCGCGACATTGCTGCTCGCGTTGGTCGAGATCCAATGACTGTTAGCAGAATATGGATTCGGTGGGTTCAGGAGGGTAATACGGAACGCCGTGCTGGATCCCAAAGGCCTCGTATCACTAGCAGTCACGATGACAGGCATCTTATCCGCATGGCTGTAACGGATCGTGCAGCCACGTCTCGATCCCTGAGTCAGCATATGGGGACGTTTGCAACACAACAACCATCTGCAAGAACAGTTCTACGACGTTTGCAGCAGCATGGACTATCAGCTCGGAGACCACGGCTGCGGTTACCTTTGACGCTGCATCAGAGACAGGAGCGCCTGCGATGGTGTACTCAACGACAAACCTGGGTGCACGAATGGGAAAACGTCATTTTTTCGTATGAATCCAGGTTCTGTTTACAGCATTATGATGGTCGCATCCGTGTTTGGCAACATGGCGGTGAACGCACATTGGAAGCGTGTATTCGTCATCGCCATACTGGCGTATCACACGGCGTGATGGTATGGGGTGCCATTGGTTACACGTCTCAGTCACCTCTTGTTCGCCTTGACGCCACTTTGAACAGTGGACGTTACATTTCAGATGTGTTACGACCCGTGGCTCTACCCTTCATTCGATTCCTGCGAAACCCTTCATTTCAGCAGGATAATGCACGACCGCATGTTGCAGATCCTGTACGGGCCTTTCTGGATACAGAAAATGTTCGACTGCTGCCCTGGCCAGCACATTCTCCAGATCTCTCACCAATTGAAAACGTCTGGTCAATGGTGGCCGAGCAACTGGCTCGTCACAATACGCCAATCACTACTCTTGATGAACTGTGGTATCGTGTTGAAGCTGCATGGGCAGCTGCATCTGTACACGCCATCCAAGCTCTGTTTGGTTCAATGCCCAGGCGTATCACGGCCATTATTACGGCCAGAGGTGGTTGTTCTGGGTACTGATTTCTCAGGATCTATGCACCCAAATTGCGTGAAAATGTAATCACATATCAGTTCTAGTATAATATATTTGTCCAATGAATACCCTTTTATCATCTGCATTTCTTCTTGACGTAGCAATTTTAATGGCCAGTAGTGTAATATTAATTAGAAAAGAACCAGCTCTATAAAAGTTCAGAGCGAAATTATCATTTTAAATCTTAAGGGCAGACGTTGGAGAATTT
This sequence comes from Schistocerca cancellata, assembly GCF_023864275.1. Taxonomy (NCBI): domain Eukaryota; kingdom Metazoa; phylum Arthropoda; class Insecta; order Orthoptera; family Acrididae; genus Schistocerca; species Schistocerca cancellata. Next base: position 1,215,103,680 of record NC_064626.1, read on the forward strand.
TGACTGCAAGCTTGCTCTTTACAGAATACTGTAGTCAAACGAAACCACACTTAATACTCATCTTGTGTAAGGCGTCGGCGCTGCATGGATGCAAGAGGTGATTTGAGATGGTAATTTCTTAAACAAATAGTCGGGTGGCGTATTCGTCAGATCGGTCCAGAGTGAAGCAGAGGAACCGGGCTGCGAGCAACGTGAAGCGGCAGTCCATACAACCCGATGAATTGCGATGCCACGAGCCAACGATCGAACGACCACAAAACTGCTCCTTTCACAGCCGGAGGCCCGCACTCCCTGGCGGACGCGACGGAGGCAGACCCCACCAACCGACCGACTCGCCCCACACCCCACTCGTCAAACAGCCAATTTCCTGTGTCGGACGGAGGCAGCTTTCGCAGACCAACTTGCTCAAACAGCCCAACTCAGCACCTACATAGGAACCCAGCGTAACAAAACAACTCGGCTCTAACTGTGCAATTCCTCTATCAGACCAACTACTTTCCCACCCAGAAACACACCATAGAGCCAGCTCTTCCTTCTAGGTCGACTTCGACCAAAGATGCTTACTGGACAAATAGTAAAGCGATAGCAAACTCGAGCCAGTGGCGCCAGACAAGACCCAAGCGAAGTAAAATATGGCCACAGGAAAACAAGACTCATCTGACCAAATAACTTTCTTCCATTGCTCCATATTCTAAGTTTTATGATCCGGGCACCACGTTATCCTGTTACGCAGGTTCGAATCCTGCCTCGGGCATGGATGTGTGTGATGTCGTTAGGTTAGTTAGGTTTAAGTAGTTCTAAGTTCTAGGTGACTGATGAACTCAGGAATTAAGTCCCATAGCGCTCAGAGCCATTTGAACCATTTTTATCTTGTTACGGGCATTTGCATTGCTGACGAGTGGTTTTGGAATTCCAGCTCGTTCTGTAATTGTCTGTTTTGGAGCTCCCCTCACTTTTGGTGCTTGCAGGGTTGGCGACTGCAGTATTCAATTCCACAGTGACTTGTGCGTCTCCCATCTGCTCACAGTCCGCTTCAATTTCTGCCTCTCACGATCACTCATCACAAACTTTCATCGGCGTTGTGACTTACCGTGTTTTCATCTTACGCTGTATGCTGTATGAATTTTCAATATGGTGCCTCTTGAAACAATTTGACCACGTTCTAACTCAGACAGCTGTGACATGATGTACTCACAGCCACACAGAACACTGTTCCGTTCACGACTCAAGCTTGCAACTTATTCAGGAGAATTCCCAGGTGCCGTTCACAATCAAATACACTGGCGTATTGTGACGAGCCAGTTGCTCGGCCACCATTGACCGGACGGTTTCAATTGGTGAGAAATCTGGAGAATGTGCTAGCCAGGGCAGCAGTCGAACATTTTCTGTATCCAGAAAGGCCCGTATAGGACCTGCGCGCCTTCTTCTCGACACGGTCACCAGACGAAAGGGGCTCTTGAAGTGCGCCAGCTAATGCTTCCTGTCCGCGACACCATGTCAGAAACTATCATCGCAAGTCGAGCGCAATTACATGCTGCCAAACCCCGAAAGCGCGGCAACTCGCGGGAGCTTCACACAACACACCTGCTCCACTGCACCACCCCAGCCAGACTCTCTCTCTGCTCGCGCTCCACGCGGCAGAGTTAACACTACCAAAGATCCTACACACTTTGATTCTTCACACGACCTATCGATGTAATCGTTCGATAGCAGTTTTCCCTAGGCAAGACTCAGCGTAAAAATACAAATAATATTTACGAAACAAACCAATTATACATCGACATAAATGCATATATATATATATATATATATATATATATATATATATATATATATATATATACACAAATAGTAAAACAATTACAATATGTAAAGACACAGAAATGTCATATCTTGAGGTAACAAAACAAGGAAAAAAATTATAGTACAATAGATGGAAATAGGAGGATATGCATTTCCAGCGTTACAACACGATTGTACCCAACACTTGATGTATTCGCAAAAAAAAGTACACTCTCGGAAATTAAATAGTACACATGGAAAGACGTCGATTTCGATCCGATGGCTGGGTATGCCACCTGTGCGATAGTAGATGTACTGATAATGGTTTCAACATCGTCCGCAGACAGATCGCCAGTGGCGTAACTACCAGAGCGCCATCAGTGTCTGCTCTTTAATAAGGAATGTTCACAGCCAGAAGCTACAGTGTGCTGCAACGTGTGAAGCAAAAAAATGGTTCAAATGGCTCTGAGCACTATGGGACTTAACTGCTGTGGTCATCAGTCCCCTAGAACTTACAACTACTTAAACCTAACTAACCTAAGGACATCACACACATCCATGCCCGAGGCAGGATTCGAACCTGCGAGCCGGCCGGAGTGGCCGTGCGGTTCTGGGCGCTACAGTCTGGATCCGCGTGACCGCTACGGTCGCAGGTTCGAATCCTGCTTCGGGCATGGATGTGTGTGATGTCCTTAGGTTAGTTAGGTTTAAGTAGTTCTAAGTTCTAGGGGACTTATGACCACAGCAGTTGAGTCCCATAGTGCTCACAAGGGAACCTCCCCATCACACCCCCCTCAGATTTAGTTATAAGATGGAACAGTGGATAGGCCTTGAAAAACTGAACACAGATCAATCGAGAAAACAGGAAGAAGTTGTGTGGAACTATGAAAAAAATAAGCAAAATATACAAACTGAGTAGTCCTTTTGCAACATAAGCAACAACAAGGACAACGGAAGTGCAGTACATTCGTGGTCCCGTGGTTAGCGTGAGCAGCTGCAAAGTGAGAGTTTCTTGGTTCAAGTCCTCCCTCGAGTGAAAAATTTACTTTCTTTATTTTCGCAAAATTATGATATGTCCGTTCGTTCATTGACGTCTCTGTTCACTGTAATAAGTTTAGTGTCTGTGTTTTGCGACCGCACCGCAAATCCGTGCGATTAGTAGACGAAAGGATGTGCCTCTCCAATGGGAACCGAAACATTTGATCGCAAGGTCATACGTCAACCGATTCCCCCACAGGAAAACACGTCTGATATTTTATATACGATACTGGTGACGGCATGTGCGTCACATGACAGTAATATGTAGTCGACCCACCTAACTTGTACACTTGCCGAATGGGTAAAAAGATTCTTCTACCTTGCCCGATTTAGGTTTTCTTGTGAATGTGATTATCACTCCCAAAAAAGTGATCGCATCGAACGGACAGATAATAATTGTCTCAAAACAAAAAATTAAAATTTTCACTCGACGGAAGACTTGAACCAAGGACCCCTCCTTCCGCAGCTATACACGCTAACCACAGGACGACAGAGCTCCTTCTGACGAGTTACCCTTAAAGTTGTATATCTTCCACATGGACTACTCAGTTGCATATTTTGTTTATTTTTTTCATAGTTCCACTCAACTTCTTCCTGTTTTCTCGATTGATCTGTGTTCAGTTTTTCGAGGCCTATCCACTCTGCCAACTTATAACTAAATCTGAGGGGGGTGCGATGGGGAGATTCCCTTGTCAGAGCCATTTGAACTATTTTTTTTGAGCGGACGCTAATTACCGCTCGGTACTTGCAGTATGGCGGTAGACCTGTTCTCCTGCCGTTCTCGCAACAGGAAGATGATGTGTTCTTTCAATAGGATAATGCCGACACACTGCCCGTAAAACTCAACGTACTCTGATAGACGTGCAGCAAATTCCCTGGACTTGTCTCTGATCCGTGCACGGCTCGTGTTCGTGCCATTTATTGTTTGTCTTCTTCTATAACGGTACTGCCGCCTCGTTTTCTAATTCCATTTACTGGCGTCACTAACTTCCCGCCTTACTTGCCTGTGAGCGGCAGCAGCAGCGCGTATCGGTAAGCGCACTGTCGTACCGTCTCTGGAGCGTCCGACAGTATTTCCGGGTCGTCGTGTGTCGGGCAGTCAGTGAGTGGGAGACGCACCAGCAGTGCAGTCGTCACCACGGAGGTAAGAATAAGGGGAGATGGCGCTACGTATCCCAGCCGTACTACGTTTTGAAGCCATGGGGGCCTGGCTCGCTGCCTTGACACTTTGACCAAAACATTGCCAGTGTGCTATAGCGCTGCGTGTATTACAGTCGCTAATTGCACCATATACGCATGTAACGTCATCAGATTGGTTGTTTCAAAGATTTTGTTTAAAATAAAATCTCGTAAAGGCGAAATTCCACGTTTCTTCTGACAAAAAATAGTTTTTAATGCAATATTACGAATAGCTAGCCTTCAATGTAAACGATACAATATTGTTAATTCAGCAATAAACGTGTATCACAAACTAAATAATAGAAACTGAAAACTAAGTTAGCTATACCCCTCCCTCCAAAGCCCCATAAATACATCTTGTTTGTAATACGTACTGGGACATTTCAGTTACGTTACACTACTGGGAAACACTGTTCATTACCACCAATATTTACTGAAATACGGTACATAGAATGGCAAATCTACACAGTTAATGTAGTGTTAGCTTTTAATTTGGTGCATGAGGAAGACAAAGTGAGTTACTCAACACTTCGATTATCGACGATACGTACTTATTATACTGAAACGTGAACTTGAAAACTAAGAATTTAATTCTTTGAATTAACATACCTTTTGCAAATGTTTTGGGTGTGTAGGGAAAACTGATGGTACAGCATTTTCTCGGAGCCTTACTGTTGAAAGGGAAGTTCGGTCTATGTCCTCTTCTCGGAAATGCTGAGAACATATAGTGCTCCATTTAGACGCACGACAATTCTTCCTCCTCACGGCATTCTCCCACAGAGCTTTCCGACTTTCATTTTTAGGAAATCTAAAATCATACAAGAGAAAAACACGCTATAGTACAAGTACCGATGTAGCACACGTTCATTCACAATGAAGTTGTAAAATCACACTTAACGAGACAACTTACACATGAAATGTTATTCCCTTCGATTTCGCATCGCAATCAGAACGATACGTACATCCGAACACCACACAAGTCACCATAATAGCGCAAAATCCTTCCAAAAGTGAGCGACAAGCCTATGCACACAAGCTTACAGCAGCAATGTTTTGGTCGGATTGAGATGGCTACCCTCGGCTTCACATAGCTTCACAGCTGTGACGTCACGGCGTCTCCCTCTATTCTTACCTCCATGGTCGTGACGTAGCAGCAGTCGCGGACGGACCAGCAGTCCAGTCGGTCGGCTGTCGTGGAGCAGCAAGCAAGCCCCCGTCGCGCGAAGTCAAGCTGGAGCCGCTGGTGGCGTGCACGCGGGGTTGGAGTGTGACGTGCTGCTTGCGAGTGCTACGAGGTTCGTCGTCCAGCAATCTTGGACATGAAAGTTGAGTCCTCACTTAACTTACTACCGAGCCTCAACTGTTTACATTTCTTCGTTTGATCCTGGTTGTCGCTTTTGGGACATTCCCACGACCAACAACGTGTTTGTATTTAAGTCGGCTAAGATTGCAGCTGTCTTCCTGTATAATTTAACTTAATTTATTTCCTGTTATTGAAGTTGACCAGCGGTATCTTCTGCCTTGTGGCCGTTGACGTTCCGGTTACCTGCCCTGGTCGCTGACGTAATTTTCGACAGTGTATTTTCCTCGTCGTGTTGTTGCTGTCCAGCGCGGCGTGTAGTTCAACAGCTGAGGTGTTGTTGCTCGTTGTGGGCGCCATTATTCTGTGTGTTGTTGTATTGAAATCTTGTGGTCGTTTTACTGGCTGCGTGGAGCGGAACTGATTTTGTTAATTGGTCGATTGACTGTCTGTCGGTTGTGTTGTCTTCAGATTAAGAAGTCGTTGGACAGGCTGCCTGTCTCAACTAAACGGGCGTTAGTGTTACAATCCCAAGCTTACCCTTAAAAATGGTTCAAATGGCTCTGAGCACTATGGGACTCAACTGCTGTGGTCATAAGTCCCCTAGAACTTAGAACTACTTAAACCTAACTAACCTAAGGACAGCACACAACACCCAGCCATCACGAGGCAGAGAAAATCCCTGACCCCGCCGGGAATCGAACCTGCGCGTGGGAAGCGAGAACGCTACCGCACGACCACGAGATGCGGGCTAAGATTGTTTTGCTTCTGCATGGGGCCTTCAGCCGAATTTTGCATTAAGTGTTTTAAGATAAGGCCTTCTGTATTTTGATTGAAATTCTTCTTATTGCTTAATATGCGGCGTCAAGTTCAATTAAAATTAAATTGCGAAGGCCTTCAGCCTGATTAGATTGAAGATTTAGAAAATATTTTTGTGTTAAACCTCCAGAAGAACCATGTATTTCAATTTCTTGCTTAGGCCTTGTATCTTGGATTTTGAGTGTAGTCTTCAGCCGATCTAAAGTTAACCAAAGGAGGTCGATTAAAGTTTTGAGTGTTTTGCATCCTTGTTGTAATATTGTGTTTTGACGAATAAAGTTTGTATGTTGAGTGCAAGTGACAGCACCTTATTCGGGCCCCTTTCCACAACCTAATCTGCTCTGTCCTGCTAGCCTAGACATTTCAGTCTGCAATTGAGCACTCGTGGTATATGATAGGACGAGAAGTTAATCGCGCGACTCATCAACCAACAAGTCTTATATACCTACGTGTTTAGATCGAACAGGAATGGAATAAAGTATTACAGGACACAATTCGACGTGTGTACGACCGACAGGATGCCGGAGTCAGCGCCTGCGCTGCCTCCCGTGGAGACTACACCATATACTAGTATGGGTGTGTCAGCATAGGTACAGTAGATATCTGGTACCTCAGAATGGCTTGCGCTATTGATCTGTAAGTGTAGTCATTTCATGTACGCCATACTTACTGTTGCAACAATAAATCTTGAGTCAATTGGAAACCTCGAAAGGGGTGTATTAATTTTTTTCCGGCAGTGTATTTGTTTCTAAGAACTACATCAATAATAACGTTCAGTAACGGAAGTAGCGAGTAACGAATACTGTGTAACAGGCACGTGTGTCGACGACATACATACTTTACAAAGCTTTTTAGTTACTTTTAGAGCACAACATCGTACGTAATGTGATTTGAACTATCGATAGCTAAGGTCTTTCTGCAATAATGTAATGACTGAACGACATGGCGCAGTTTCTGAGACGCTTTAGTAGTATTCAGTACTCTACTGCATTGGCTCCTTACTTAGCTTGCATTTATCGCGAATCTCTTGCCCAACGTAAAGTCCCGAGCGACTGGAAAAAAGCGCAGGTGACGCCTGTGTGTAAGAAGGGTTGAAGGACGGATCCTCAAAATTACAGACCAATATCCTTAACATCGGATTGTTGCAAGATTCTCGAACATATTCTCAGTTCGAATATAATGAATTTCCTTGAGACAGAGAAGTTGCTGTCCATGCATCAGCACGGCTTTAGAAAGCATCGCTCCTGCGAAACGCAACTCGCCCTTTTTTCACATGATATCTTGCGAACTATGGATGAAGAGTATCAGACGGATGCCATATTCCTTGACTTCCGGAAAGCGTTTGACTCGGTGCCCCACTGCAGACTCCTAACTAAGGTACGAGTATATGGGATTGGTTCCCAAATATGTTAGTGGCTCGAAGACTTCTTACGTAATAGAATCCAGTACGTTGTCCTCGATGGTGAGTGTTCATCGGAGGTGAGAGTATCATCTGGAGTGCCCCAAGGAAGTGTGGTAGGTCCGCTGTTGTTTTCTATCTGCATAAATGATCTTTTGGATAGGGATGGATAGCAATGTGCAGCTGTTTGCCGATGATGCCGTGGTGTACGGGAAGGTGTCGTCGTTGAGTGACTGTAGGACGATACAAGATGACTAGGACAGGATTTGTGATTGGTGTAAAGAATGGTAGCTAACTCTATATTTAGATAAATGTAAATTAATGCAGATGAATAGGAAAAAGAATCCCGTAATGTTTAAATACTCCATTAGTAGTGTAGCATTTGACACAGTCACGTCGATTAAATATTTGGGCGTAACGTTGCAGAACAATATGAGGTGGGACAAGCATGTAATGGGAGTTGTGGGGAAGGCGGATAGTCGTGTTCGGTTCGTTGGTAGAATTTTGGGAAGATGTGGTTCATCGGTAAAGGAGACATAAAACTCTAATACGACCTATTGTTGAGTACTGCTCGAGCGTTTGGGATCCCTATCAGGTCGGATTGAGGGAGGACATAGAGGCAATTCAGAGGCGGGCTGCTAGATTTGTTACTGGTAGGTTTGATCATCACGCGAGTGTTACGGAAATGCTTCAGGAACTCGGTTGGGAGTCTCTGGAGGAAAGGAGGCGTTCTTTTCGTGAATCGCTACTGAGGAAATTTAGAGAACCAGCATTCGAGGCTGACTGCAGTACAATTTTACTGCCGCCAACTTCTATTTGCGGAAAGACCACAAAGATAAAATAAGAGATTAGGGCTCGTACAGAGGCATATAGGCAGTCATTTTTTCCCTCATTCTGTTTGGGAATGGAACAGGGAGAGAAGGTGCTAGTTGTGTCACGAGGTACCCTCCGCCACGCACCGTATGGTGGAATGCGGAGTATGTATGTAGATGTAGATGTACATCGGTGTTCAAAACGCTGCGCAGCCAACCAGATTCCAAGGTTTTCCTACATCTGTTACGAGGAATGTCTTAGAAAAGTAGATGATCGTTTTCCTTTCCCATCCTTGTCTACGCCGAGACTGTGCAACGCCTCTCACGACGTCATCGTCGACAAGACTTCAAGCCTGTGCCTCCTTCTTTTTAACGACGTACGGACTGGGTGTCTGGCGAACCACACGGGACCTCGCGCGATGATTTACGATGCTCTCGCGTGAACAGGACCCTCAGTGGCGCGACATTCTCTGAGAAAGGCGGTGGCGCTCTGTCCACTGTCGGCCGGTTCTTCTTGCCTCTACCACTACGCAGTAGTCGTTGAGTTTATAGATCCAGTTTGGATAATTGAGGCATGAATGGTAGTTCGTGGGCTATAAACTCCCTGTCACGTCGCTGAACGAGGACGATAGATTTTCACACACGTACAGGGCGTCCATAACTTAAGTTCCAGTTTCAGAACGCTGTAGAGAGAGAAACACAGCTCAGAAGCCGGCCGGAGTGGCCGAGCGGTTCTAGGCGCCACAGTATGGAGCCGCGCGATCGCTGCGGTCGCAGGTTCGAATCCTGCCTCGGGAATGTATGTGTGTGATGTCCTTAGGTTAGTTAGGTTTAAGTAGTTCTAAGTTCTAGGGGACTGATGACCTCAGAAGTTAAGTCCCATAGTGCTCAGAGCCATTTGAACCATTTGAACAGCTCATAACGACGTCAAATTTGAAAAGCTTAATTTTGACGCAGGGGGAAAGGTCACAGAACAAAAAAATTAATGAAAATGTGACCAGTAGATGCCGCTGTAACCGTCGGCTACAAATAACAGCTGAATATCGACACGGTGGCTACGGTTCGAGTTGCACATTACACCATCCGTGCTGTTCGATGTCCATCACTGCACAAGTTCGGTAGTCAACACTTGCAGTCAGCAGGTCAAGGATTTGATTCTGCCTCGAAGCTTATTTGTTTTTATTTCCTAAAAGTAATCTGCGTGGTACGGTATCCTAATAGTGATATAGCGATTACAGTCAGTCTTCTACATAACATTTGCAATTATGTACTGTGAACACAGAAATGGAAATACAATCGTTTCATTGGTCACCTTTTAAAGAAACCGTTTGCATGTCGTAGGCGCGAATTGTTTCACACCAATGCATCCACTAGATTCCAAACTTGTTTTGTGTGCACACTCCCTCAGTCGTCCCGTCGATTGATACCACCCATCATTCTTGCCAAGTATAGGTCCATCACTTTTTGTTAGGACCTTAAGTCAGCAGTGACGCTAGCAACGTGCTTCGCAAATAATGTCGTTGAGGCCTTTGGGGGAGGGTACAGAGAAAACAGGTTTGGAAGCTAGTAGATGCAGTGGCGCGAAACCATTCGTGTTCACGACGTGCAAAAGGCTTCTTTAAAAGCTGACGAATGAAAACGATTGTATTTCCATTTCTGTGTTCGTAGTACACAATGGCAAATATTTTGTAGAGTACCTACTGCAATCGCTATATGCTTATTAACATGCCAGATACCATACCACGGAGACTACTTTTAGGAAACAAAAATGGGAAAGCTTCGACTCAGAATCGAACCCTCGACCTCCTGTGCGCTAACCCAAAACGCTATCTAACGCACCAATTGCACATCTCTGCTCTGTTTACTGACAGAGGGATTTACTCTGCAGATATGATCACAGTGTTGCCAGACTGCCAATCTTTAATGTTCATTTACTGCCCAAAATATGCGCAGGACGAAATTTTGTGACAGACATTTTTATATGGCCAGTATGTGAGGAATCGCGCTGCGAAGTCCGAGTGCGCGATTTTTTTTCCACCCTGTTCATTGCGAGGAAATCAAAGTGCTGATCGTCAGGCAATTGGGAACAAATGCAGTGGAAGGGAAAGATAACCGTGTCGAATAGGGAATTAATTTCATCATTGCTTCTTTGCAACTTATTTGGATCAGAAGATATGAGCATCACGCTAGAAGGCTCGCTGTCTACCTCAGAGAAGAATATGTTAAAGAGAAAAAAGCACTTTTCTCCCTCATTTGGAAAGTCTGGGGCTCTAACCTTCGAAAAACAACAAATGTGTGCAATAATTCTCGTTTTATCTCTTTCTTTCTGTGGTCCAGCATAATATTTGCATTTTTACAAGTAACTTGAGGATAATACAAAAACTGACAGTCGTATCAATAATGTCGCCTCTGTTCCCGTACTAAATACTGACAAGAAAAGCCAAGGAAGACGATGTTCATCTAGATATCTAGAATAAAATTGAAAAAAGGTGAAATGGGCATATTGTTCTTTTTGAATTGTGCTTTGAACAAAGCTCAAACGTTATCATTGGCTCAAAAAGTGTTCTGAATAAAAGTACTCGTTATTTTATGACTTCTTTCCTTTAAACGCTTTACCCCGTCTGACAGCGTATTTAAGAAAGTAGTCAACCTTTCCGTAAATTTCGTAATAAAAATGTAAACGTATTCTCTAGCTCAACATTAGTACTCTCCCACAACACGGCTTACAGTTTTCTTGCAGAGAGCAGCCGAGAAAATAATCACCGGTTTGCCGGATGCGGAGTTCGTATTCTGCGGAAGGGACAGTTTTGGGTAGCTTGCTGAGTTCGAATGCTGAGTGTGTAAAAGATGTGGCGTTCGTGTGAGCCACTTCTTCCATAAGATGATTTATATGTATCGTGAACTGTAAGGGCCATACTGACACTCTTGGGAGTACTTTCAAATTTAGTTTGACTTCAGATGATTTCGCTTCTTTAACAGCGACGCATTGAGTTTCATCTGTTGGGAAGTTCTGCATCTAGTCTCAAAGCTGGTCTCAAGTTTCGTAAAGTTATGTTTTGTTCACAAATCGACGGTGCGAAACAATATGGCTGCCTCCTGAAAGTCAAATATCAACGATCACGGCATCAACCTAGGCGCCGTATTTATGGGGCTCTCGATCTTATGAACGAACGGACTGTAACCTCCCCCTCACTTATCGACCTTCATGACAGTGAAAAATTAAACCGTGTGTACCTAATGGAAATTTGGGATAAGCAATCGTCACCAAAGTTAATCTGTCGGTAAAGAGGGAGGAAAGGGTTACATCTAAATGAAAGGAAAAATGCTAATGAAACAGGTGGAAATTAATTTTGAAAAGAGGTAAAGTTAATAAAGAAAGTAAATGTGCCGCCGTTACGTTAACAATCAACTAGCAGTAATTAGATATTTGAGATTTGGGGGAAATTACGGTCGCCAGTCCTAAGGACAATTACTATAGTAACTGAAAAAGAAAGGCTATTACACATATAATTAGCACTAGAAGCGTGGCAACTGAAGGTTGACACGTGTAGTGTGAAAACTGAAAGTTTGTCAGAAGTAATAAATTTCGCTACACTCTGACTTAATTTAGCAAAAGAATTAATAAAACCGGAAAATCGAAAGTTAATTTAGTGACTGAAGTTAATAGTGAGCTTTCTTTCTGAAGCACATCGAAATTCAGTAAAATATGGTTAGTCTTGGACTACCTCAACAATCATTTCAAAAGCTACCTGAATCTACGCAATTTAGAAATAAGAGATTTAACTTTGAACTTGAATTAAATGATTCTGAACAATTAACAATAGTAAAATTTAGTATGTACCAAGCTGAGCTGCAGTCACAGGTAACTAAAATACGGTAACAAAACTCGCACTCTTAATTTGTGCTTGTGTAATCTGAATATTGTAGCCAGCTATGAATACCTTAACTGAACTTTGAAATTAAAGCAGTGAAATAGTATGCTGGCGTTTGAATTTCAACGACACTCGGGTTCATTCCGGAAAAGGAAGGGACCCTGCTTGGTAATGCAATTGGGACAATGAGCAACAAAGGTTCATGCTACGTTGCTGTAATTTTGTGATTTGAACAGTTTTAAAAGCTGAGGTCTGCCATACAGTTCTAAAACTTTACGTGCGTCCAGTCTTCCTTGTTGGTTGATTGTAGGTTTGAAGCCGTCGATCGAGAAGGTGGCGACAGTCACTCATTGTCGGCCGTCGCTGTTGCGCGCCTTCTTCTCGACACGGTCACCAGACGAAACGGGCTCTTGATGTGCGCCAGCTAATGCTTCCCGTCCGCGACACCATGTCAGAAACTATCATCGCAAGTCGAGCGCAATTACAGGCTGCCAAACCCCGAAAGCGCGGCAACTCGCGGGAGCTTCACACAACACACCTGCTCCACTCGCTACTCCAGCCAGACTCCCGCTGCCCGCGCTCCACGCGGCCGAGTTAACACTACCAAAGATCCTACACACTTTGATTCTTCACACGTACTATCGATGTAATCGTTCGATAGCAGTTATCCCTAGGCAAGACCCAGCGTAAAAATACAAATAATATTTACGAAACAAACCAATTATACATCGACATAAATGCATAAATATATATATATACAAATAGTAAAACAATTACAATATGTAAAGACACAGAAATGTCATATATTCAGGTAACAAAAATAAGGAAAACAAATTTATAGTACAATAGATGGAAATAGGAGGATATGCGTTTCCGGCGTTACAGGGCCACACCCAAATGGGCCAGTCATCCCCAGAGTCACGGACTGTAGCACGCTCTCACGACTCATTTTCGCTGTACGTAATATAATGAGAGGGACTTTGACCCCTTCCATCTACTGTCCGCCCCTGCTGCAGCCACCAAAAGGGTGACGTCATTGTGTGCTGCACGCAGATGGCTTCATGGAAGTGGCATGTATGCGAGGGGTCCAGTGCCTTGTCCCGCGCTTGCTTGCAGCTCGTCACATTAGGGTGCGTCTGCGTAGGGCATTTATGTCCTGTCATGTGTTTTGCACTCTGGCTAAGTTTGGTCAACTTCGGTGCATAACTTTTTCGGTTGTCATTGTTTTAGTGGTTTATGGAGGGCACTAGGTACATATTTCTAATGAAAAAAATGAAAACAAAAATCGTGTAGTGTAATACTGTATGACGCTTAGGCAACGGTTTGCTTGTTTAGAAGTCTCACACGTAATACATGAGACTCTACACTTATACCTTAATAGGGTGCAAACATCGTTCAGCTCTGTGAGGTTCAAAACAATTTACAGTATAACTTTGCAATACTGTATGAGTGAACTGCACAATTTTTATACAGGGCTGTCAGACAATTGACCATGTGTCGAACGCAAGTAGGGATATTGCAGGTCATGCTATACTGAGGCACAAATGTTAGGAAAAAAAATCGATACGTTGCGCCGTTTCCGAGGTATTTAGCACTGAAATTAGCCAATTGTGGTGTCGCGCTGACATCCAAGCGGCCTGCCAGGGGCGTAGTGGCCCAACAAGTGTTTTGTTTGGTTAGCTGAAACTTGAATCTGCCCGCGTGACGACCTGATCAGTTAACTGCAATGCTAAATAACTCGGAAACGGCACAACGAATCGAATTTTTTTCATAATGTTTATGTCGCAGTACAACCTGCCCTCCAACATTCCTACAAGTGTTTCAGACATTTTCTGACCATCCTGTGTATTGTTAGAACAAAGTACTGTGTACTGGACGGATAGGGTGAATTTAAAATGAAAATAACGTCGAGTGGGCCCCTATGCAAGAATAACAGGACTGCCGATATTAGGCATAGAGACGCTATCAGATTATTAGCTGACGATGCTGTGGGCACGAGGAAGTTACTGTTGCTCGACGATTGTACTGGAATACATTACAAGTTAGACAATATCGTTCTTGGATAGAGTTGCGATCTACCAAAATTATGGTTCGGTAGTTTCGATACAGCACATAAATGACGCAGTAAATGGTAGGATTACCGGTAGTATTGGTAGCGTTCGCAGGGAAAGAAACGTAAATGAATGTGTGAGACTAAGGCGCCTTGTCACGGCCCGCGCGGCTCCCCCGGTCGGAGGTTCGAGTCCTCCCTCGGGCATGGGCGTGTGAGTTGTCCTTAACGTAAGCTAGTTTAAGTAGTGCGTAAGCTCAGGGACCGATGACCTCAGCAGTTTGGTCTCATAAGACCTTACCACAAATTTCCAGTTTTCCAATGTGTGAGAGAGGAACTGTTCTTTCTTTGTTTTGCACATAATTAGAGTCGCACATCTTTCAGTGTTATAGTCCATTGAATATTTTATATCCTTACAAGATATAATTTGAATTTTACAGGAAGAAAATTAGCTCCTCGGCCGGCCACTGTGGCCAAGCGGTTCTAGGCGCTTCAGTTCGGAAACGCGCTGCTGCTATTGTCGCAGGTTCGAATCCTGCCTCGGGCATGGATGTGTGTGATGTCCTTAGGTTAGTTAGGTTTAAGTAGTTCTAAATCTAGGGGACTGATGACCTCATATGTTAAGTCCCATAATGCTTAGAGCCATTTGAACCATTTTTAGCTCCTCGTGTTGACTTCTGCGCTTTGATGTAACCAAAAAAAGTACTTTTGTTGCAAGTACAGTTTACACGCACAAACACAAAAACCTCTATATAATTATTCTTGTTATTTGGTACTCAAAGGCAAGAATTTCATGTTGCAACTGATAAGTGCGAAAGTCGTTTAGCAATAAGAGAAAGATGTTTCATATTACCTCGATGAATTACTCGAGCGACGAATGATATGTTTTTGGTCTGCATTTTGTAATTCTACCTCTTTTTTTTTAGCGCTAGATGACAAATTCCTTTTCTTTTCTATAACATTCCTCTGGTTCACTTTAGAAATCAACAATTTTCGAATAAAACCTGAATGAAACAAACACAAATTCAATTTTGCAATAAATTCTGTTTATTTTTAACTAACAGGAAGACAACTTTGTATAGCAAAAAACTTCTATAGGTAACACGTCCCTTTATACAATTAAGAGCCAAAGAAACTGGTATACCTGCCCAATATCGAGTAGGGCTCCCGCGAGCACTCGAAGTGCCGCAATACGACGTGGGATGGACTCGACTAATGTCTGAAGTAGTGCTGGAGAGAATTAACACCATAAATCCTGCATGACTAGCCATAAATCCGTAAGAGTACGAGGGGGGGGGGGTCTCTTCTGAGCAGCACGTTGCAAGGCATGCCAGATACGCTCCATAGCGTTCATGTCTGGGGAGTTTGGTGGCCAGCGGAAGTGTTTAAACTCAGAAGAGTGGAGCCACTCTGTAGCAATTATGGGCGTGTGGGGTGTCGCGTTGACCTGCTGGGATTGCCAAAGCCCGTCGGAATGCGCAATATAATGAAGGATAATGAAGGGATTCACGCGATCAGGCAGGATGCTTACTTACGTGTCACCTGTCAGAGTTATATCTAGACGTGTTGAGAGGTGGCATGAGCCCCCTCTCATATTTCTATCTTACGATTTTCCTCTCTAATTGCATGCAGTGAAAAGTCGCTATTCCTTCACACGCGGACTTCCCATGCAGCGTCTCTCGTCACCCGGGTGGTCCGGTGACAGGCGGGCTCTGGTGATCTGGAAAGCGTTAAGCCGACGGGTGTGAGGAAGTCGAGTGAATGCTTTGCAGACGCCGACATTGTCAAAAGACACGCCCGAGGGGTCTGAAGTAGCAGCTGGGCTAGAGGTTCCGTTACTTCGCAGAAACTTAGCGAAAACACTTTCTGGCGGGCTACCAGCGAGGCGTGGGAATGACTTGTGTACCCAGGCAGTTGTGGCGGGAAAATTCCCGCGCTTTCTGCAAAATAGTAACTGTCATTGGCTTGCTCAGGGCATAGCTCCGTGACGTAGCAAAATCAGCGCTGAAATTGGCGCCAAGAATCTCCATTGGTGGAATGGTAGTGCTCCGGCAATAGAGTGGAATTTTCCGCCGGTTTTCGAGTTGCTTGATTGGAACGTTTAACCACGGCCACTGTCGTGGGGGCGGGAATGTTGTGTGTTCGGCCTGTACGGGTGCTCTAGGTAGTCGGCTCTCGCCTTTCGGTCGAGGACGTCGAAGCAACCAGCCATCGCCTCCGGTACGCCAGATCGTGTTCTGGCAGTTACGAAGACAGTTTGGTAATGTATGTCCGCAGCACCGGCAGATAGGGATTTTCCTAGGTGATAATCAGAGCTCAGCAGAGCGCGCCTGTTCGTCTTTTTCTAACTTTGTTCTGTCTTGAGTAGCAGCAATTAATGTTGGGTTAGCTGTGTGTCTCTCTTGAGATTTGAGTGGCAAAGAATTGGCTCCACATACCACTTCGTCTTAAACCTCACAATCTAGTTTAGGGACAACTTCACCTTCATAGCGTTTGTTTGAGTATCCAATTTGAGCCAATTTGATGTATTATAAATGTTTCATGTGTTTTTGTTTATTATTTTGTGTTTAGTCTTAATAAATCATATTGTTATTTTGGACAGAACTTTCATTCTGTTAGTCGGTAGAGCAACCCATCATTTCTCACTACGTTTATGAAACCTTCCTTTATTTAACTTATTTATCAAATTAAATTATTGCAGGTGCCAAACTCTTTCTACTCCACTTGCAGGGTTGATTACAGTCAGTTCGCGTATATTTTTTAGTCCATGTGCAACAGCAAAAGTCGGAGTTAGAATAGGGGGGGGGGGGCTTAGAGCATCATTTACATATGTAGATTCTAGAAGAATTTAGTGTTAAATACACTGCTTGCCCCGGCACCTAGCAGTGTCAGGGGTCCCGTATCGATCAAATTGCACACGCCCCACACCAATACAGAGCCTCCGCCAGCTTGAACAGTCCCCTGCTGACATCCAGGTCCATGAATTCGTGAGGTTGTCTCCATACCTGTACACGTCCATCCGCTCGATACAATTTGAAACGTGACTCGTCCGACCAGGCAACATGTTTCCCGTCATCAACAGTCCAACGTCGGTGTTTACCGGCCAAGGCAAGGCGTTGAATGGTTCGCACGCTGACACTCTTGTTGATGGTCCAGAATTGAAATCTGCAGCAATTTGCGGAAGTACTGCACTTCTGTCACGTTGAACGATTCTCTTCAGTCGTCGTTGGCCCCGTTCTTGCACGATCTTCTTCCAGTCGCAGCGGAGTCGGAGATTTGATGTTTTATCGGGTTCTTGACATTCACGGTACACTCGTGAAATGGACGTACTGGAAAATCCCCACTTGATCGCTACGTCGGAGATGCCGTGTCCCATCGCTTCTGCGCCAACTATAAAACCACGTTGAAACTCACTGAAATCTTGATAACTGTTATTGTAGCAGCAGTAACCGATCTTACGACTTCGACAGACACTTATTGTCATATACAGGCGTTGCCGACCGCAACGCCCTATTCTGCCTGTTTACATATCTCTATATTTGATTACGCATATCTGTACCAGTTTCTTTGGCGCTTCAGTGTACATCGACACTCAATTTCTAGACGGTTCACCGCATCCGGTTTCTAGGGGAATCTACTAAGACACTGATCGCATACGCAAACAAAGCGATATGTATGGATGACACCTAACGTACAGGTTACGATCTTAACTGACCAAAGTTACACAGAGAACTGCAGTAGTTTACCATGACTTACGATACTCTACTGTAGCCTATTGTTGTTTTACAACTATACTTTTGATGCACTGAATGATGGCGACTTTAGCTGTGATTAGTTGCAACTAATGTCTATAATGAAGACAAACAGTGCATCAATACCTGATCACAAGACATCCTGGATCCTGTCATGTTGCTTAAATATTTATGAATAATACGACGACGCGATATGGAATGCACTGGTGCACATGAAAACAGGAACACCAGGAAGCAAGTAACTGAGTTTTACTAATTGTACAGAAGCAGTATAGCAGAAAGAATACGTGATCAAATATGTATGTCATTGGGAGGTACACAAGATGCGAAGTTTTGCACACACAGCTGCCACATCTGGCGTAACAATGGTTATAGCCCAGATGGGCAACGGCTCGAAATGAGCTTGGGTGACAGATACAGATAAAGCTGTTGTGTATGCAGTCACTTTTCCCTCGCATCATATGCGAATACAATAGGGCCGACAGCATAATGTTTAGAAAAAAAAACACCTTGAACGACTAGAGATAGGACGTTGATATTCACAGAACATGTACATTACTATGTTCTGCAGAAATGAGTAGCATTTGAACCGCGTCGGCCCGCAGATTCAAGGTCAACATCGATATCGCAGCGCAATACCAGACTTTCATGGTATGGCAGAGAAGTCGAATTGGACGGTAGTTGGTGCACTCTGCGGGATTTCCCTTCTTCTTAAAGATGCTATGTTGCCAATCAGTTAGTATTTATCCCATGTCGGTGATCTTGTTGAAAAGTTCCGTTAACCATTCGGCTGCCTTCCGATGATGGGAACACCATACCTCTGCTGGAAGGTCATCTGGGCCGGTGGCTTTCCCAGGCTTCATTTTCCTCACAACGGTCTTGACCTCTTAGACTGCAGTTTCTCTTACGGGCCCTTCAACAGCATGGCCGGTGGATATTGGTGGATATGGGAACTCTCCCAATGAGATCTTCTTGAAGCAGCTCTGCCATCGCTCTCCGACCTTCTTCCAGTCGACTAGCAGATTACCGGTCTCATCATTGACTCCGTAGAACCGATGAACATCTTGCTTTAGCGAGTCTATATAAGTCCCGCTCTCATTCACGTGTGTCAAGTTTTGCGTATAGGTCGGCATAACGTGAGGATTTGGTAGCTGCTATAGCCTGTTTTGCATATCTTCGGGCAGTTCGGTACGCATTACATCGCTCCCGTGTATATATATATATATACCCTGAAGACATGGTAGGATGTCAATGTACCATCGTACATGTATAAACTGTCGACGGGTACGCAAATGAGAAGAGCTGCAATTCTCTGTGACACGTGGGATGGTCACTAGAGTGTTTTTCGTGTAACCAGGCCTTTGGCGTGAATGGCGTCAGATATTGGATGATCACACTTGAAACGTGATTTATTTTCAAAGAATATTCTTAAGAATTTATTTCATTTACTAGCGATTCATCAAGAACATTATCACATTTAATCACACTATGTTAAGCATCTAAGTAGTTGCCAGGGAGTAACTGATGAAATCATAACAAAATGTCTTTTAACAAATCGGAATTTTATTCACTTTAATAGTGCCTAAAAGCATTTTTTAAAAGAAACGGATTTAAAATTATAATCAGAAAGCACCCTCTAAATATCAAAGTTACAATTTATTCAGAGGCAGAAAGAAACAAGTTTTGACTGTATGAGCTTTCGGGCAGAGAACCTTGCCACTCCCGTTTTACACTTTTGACACGGCCATAGTTACGACTGTTCACAACAGCTTCTGAAAGACTACACTGGTGCAAATCTGCAACACACCAGATAACTTTAAACTAAGAGTTTTAACAATTTACACAAGCATACAAGCTATGCAACCCCCCGTGGGAGGGATGTAAATGGTACAAAACACTAACAATTAAAATATTAACCTTGCCACCGAAGGTGCAACTTGATTTAAACTTATAAGAAAATCTTACGACGAATGGGTGCCAACTTTATATACTAAAATGATCATTTAAGTAAAAGCCCATGAAATGCGATCTTATATAAAATTCTACAAGGTTGGCCAAACAATAGTTAAGATGCTCTACAGTACACACCGCCTCTCAAGATCATAGGCAATAATATCAAAGTTTCCAAAGATCAAAACATATTTCAGGTATTAGGCCGTTACACACCAAGCAATAAATTCGTTAACACACCCAATCCGACAAACATGACAGAGGCAGCTACTAACGTACGGTAGATTGATAGGGAGATTACCGAACAACCCGAACCGCAGGTTGCTCTAACCCGCCCCTACTCCACAGGTGAAAAACGACCTCCCAATTTATAAACAACCACCTTCCCGCGGGTGGGCAAACGGAGAAGAATGGTGGGACGACCCCAAAATAAAACGCCTGGTGACCTCCCCAAGAAAACAAGTAGAATTTAACAAGAGCAAATCAAACACGATATCACCAATCACTTAACTTGTAATAAACTGCGATTTCTCGAGAAGACCCTGGCGCAGCACCCCCAAATCGCTCTCCCGAACTGTCCGCTGCCAGCCGCTTCAACGGACGCAGGAAGGCGCACCAATCTCACGTCTCACGGCGTCGCAGCTCGCGCCGGCCAGACTGATGTCGTGGGTTGACTCATGTTGCTCTCGTGTCGACCGCGAAGTCACTACCCCTCGCTATACGCCGCGGCCCACTGGACTCACGTGGCGACCTCACATGCACCGACGCTCAAGACGGACAAGTCATCTTGTGTCTCAGTGCGCGACCGACCAACCGATCGATCCAACCGCCAATGACCACTGCCCGAGCAAACTCGAGCAGACTGGCGGCCTAACGCGTAGACTCAGATGCAGGAACCAAGCCCCGACCAGGCGACCACTAGCTGAGGTCTCTTACTGCGGTCGACAGACAGACTAGCAAGCTGGGGACGAGAGACTGACCCAGACTGACTCCCTGGCAAGCTCATGGCGCCCCTTAAATGCACGTGAACAGGCAACCTTTCCCCTTTCCTACCAGAGGGAGACACCAAAGCTGCGATTGCCACACCGGCACCAACGCCAGAAACGGAGGGCGACTGCTACACACTACGCGCTGCGGCGCGCACTTCAGAACAGCAATGTTTACCACGGCTCAACACTGAAGGACCCGGTGATACCGTGTACTCGTACCTGATCGTTATCGACAGCTGACAAAGTTGGGAAAGCACCCCAGTGAGGGTCTCCATTTGGCCGCATAGTCGAATCGTGCAGTACCTCGATTTGTGGGGCATTTGGATGCGACAGCGACCCGACGTGCGGCTGCATGGGAATGTGAGGGCGCGCATATTCGCCGTCAAGGTTGTAACCTCCCCGCACGGAATGCTAAATGAAAATGTGCCAAGTGTAACCTCCCCACAATGGAAAATCTCAATGAAAATGTGAATGTGAGCCACGAGTAACCTTCCCACAAAAATATAATAACTTACAATTAAATGAATTTTTAAATATTGTAACCTCTGAACAAAATTGATTTTAATGTAACCTCTGAACAAAATTGGCTCCCATTTATAGTCTCTGTGGAAAGAATGCATTCACGCTTAATATTCCCACAAAATTCTTTTCTCGTTTAATGTCAAGTTCGGAATAGAAAAATTCCTAAACACCAAAAATAATAAAAAAATTTAGTAACCTGATAAATTTTTGGAGGACAGCAGCGCTGCCCTTCGGCCCTGCATTCTGAATAAAAAAGCAAAAATTCTTACCTCAATAAAAACTGCAACTATATCTGCTCTTATTTGTAGACACAGCATCGTGCAATGCTGGCGTATATATATATATATATATATATATATATATATATATATATATATATATATATATATATTATTCTTGGAAGCAATGATAATGCATTAAAAAAATTCTTTAAATTGAAATGAATGCTTTTTCTTCAAAAGAGTTACTTTATAAAGAAATTATTATTGGGGCATTTTTTCTGAACAAATTAAATTACAATTAACATACATTATTAATTATGCGCAAGGCTGCTTCTTTACCTTCTACAACAATGCTCATCCTCCAGAGTCCTGACCAGAGTCGCGACCAGAGCACACAGCCGACGCATGCCGACTCCCTACTATCGTATCCGACTGACTACTGCGGTCGTGCGGTAGCGTTCTCGCTTCCCACGCCCGGGTTCCCGGGTTCGATTCCCGGCAGGGTCAGGGATTTTCTCTGCCTCGTGATGGCTGGATGTTGTGTGCTGTCCTTAGGTTAGTTAGGTTTAAGTAGTTCTAAGTTCTAGGGTACTGGTGACCGTAGATGTTAAGTCCCATAGTGCTCAGAGCCATTTGGACCATTTGACTGACTACTGTATCCGACTAGCGCGGACTAGCACGGACTAACGACTACTGTCGACTCGCGCAGACGAGCGCAGACTCGCGACAAGCAACAACTAACAGTAAACTACTCTCTGGTCAGAGATTCTGTCATGCCTCGCCCATCGCTGGCAATGTATACGTCTTACAAGGTTCCAATCGACGACGTCTGACCAAAGAAGGGCGGATCGCAACCCCTTCACAGCAGCGCCTGCCGTCCGAGAGCAGGACTCTTAACAGCAACAGGGCTAGGGAATTACTGTTCCAAACGCAGGCTGCTGCTAACACCGCAACACAAATGGCTGCGTTCTGTAGCAGGACTTTGCATTTCTCCGCGCTACACTCGTTCCCTCGGATAAAAAATATCCCGTCGCAGCGGTATGAGCGCTCGACGGCAGAGAAAATACTAAAATTGTAACTCTTTTTTTTTTCCTATCCGTTTCTTGTCCAAACTAGTTATCGTCCATGTCTCACTTCCATACATGGCTACACTCCATACAAATACTTTCAGAAACGACTTCCTGACACCTAAATCTATATTCGATGTTAACAAATTTCTCTTCTTGAGAAACGCTTTCCTTGCCATTGCCAGTCTACATTTTATATCCTCTCTACTTCGACCATCATCGGTTATTTTACTCCCTAAATAGCAAAACTCCTTTACTACTTTAAGTGTCTCATTTCCTAATCTAATTCCCTCAGCATCACCCGACTTAATTTGACTACATTCCATTACCCTCGTTTTGCTTTCGTTGATGTTCATCTTATATCCTCCTTTCAACACACTGTCCATTCCGTTCAACTGCTCTTGCAAGTCCTTTGCTGTCTCTGACAGAATTACAATGTCATCGGCGAACCTCAAAGTTTTTACTTCTTCTCCATGAATTTCAATACCTACTCCGAATTTTTCTTTTGTTTCCTTTACTGCTTGCTCAATCTACAGATTGAATAACATCGGGGAGAGGCTACAACCCTGTCTCACTCCTTTCCCAACCACTGCTTCCCTCTCATGCCCCTCGACTCTTATAACTGCCATCTGGTTTCTGTACAAATTGTAAATAGCCTTTCGCTCCCTGTATTTTACCCCTGCCACCTTCAGAATTTGAAAGAGAGTATTCCAGTCAACATTGTCAAAAGCTTTCTCTAAGTCTACAAATGCTAGAAACGTAGGTTTGCCTTTTCTTAATCTTTCTTCCAAGATAAGTCGTAAGGTCAGTATTGCCTCACGTGTTCCAACATTTCTACGGAATCCAAACTGATCTTCCCCGAGGAGAAGAGAATAGAAGCTTTCGAAATGTGGTGCTATAGAAGAATGCTGAAGATAAGGTGGGTAGATCACGTAACTAATGAGGAGGTATTGAATAGGATTGGGGAGAAGAGAAGTTTGTGGCACAACTTGACTAGAAGAAGGGATCGGTTGGTAGGACATGTTCTGAGGCATCGAGGGATCACAAATTTAGCATTGGAGGGCAGCGTGGAGGGTAAAAATCGTAGAGGGAGACCAAGAGATCAATACACTAAGCAGATTCAGAAGGATGTAGGTTGCAGTAGGTACTGGGAGATGAAGAAGCTTGCACAGGATAGAGTAGCATGGAGAGCTGCATCAAACCAGTCTCAGGACTGAAGACCACAACAACCACAACATCCGTTTCTTGATTGTCTCTTGATAGCCGAAGCTTAAGGCAGACGTGATCTGATGAAGACGTTAAAAAAAAAAAAAAACTTATTAGCTAGTCTTGATCTGATCTTAATGTGTACACATATTGTGGAAGTTGTTAAGAAATTCGGAGGATGGAAGTGGCAAAGTAAATTAAATTGCATACAGTATCAAGATGATTTTAAATGGTATAAATTAGTGATTCCTGGACGATTGCAAGATTTCGGAGCAGACTTTTCACGCCGAAATGCAGGAGATTTTTGAAGACCTGGACGCCGCACGAAAGAAGACAAGTTAACCTGGTAAAGGATGAACTCTTATCTACGCCACTTCCCCCTGTCAGTTACATTTTGTTATTCTCTGTTTCTTTTCAATAATTTTTGTAGTGGAAATTGGTTTAACTTTTGCTCAAAAACGCCACAAGGACCACCCCAACTATAGCTTTTCTGTAATAACGAAGTCCGATCTGCATTTCTTTCTTTCTTTCCATTTTTTCACGGTCATTAACGATTTAAAAAAAAAAAACATTTTCACTTACGATTTCTTCCCACATTTTCAACCATTTTTCTTTTTCTTTTCTTCTCTCTTTTCTTTTTTTAGTAACCACTACAGTTCGGAGACGTGCCGTAATCAGGAAGCATGGACTGCTTAAGGAATGTGTCGCGTTGTGTTCGGCGATCAATCACAGTTATGCGCTACCCCGAATGATGATGATGATGATGATGTTTCGGATTGTTGGGCGCTCAACTGCGTGGTTATCAGCGCCCTTACAAATTCCCAAGCTTCACTCAGTCCAATCTCGCCACTTTCATGAATGATGATGAAACGATGAGGACAACACAAACACCCAGTCATCTCGAGGCAGGTGAAAATCCCTGACCCCGCCGGTAATCGAAACCGGGACCCCCGTGCTCGGGAAGCGAGAACGCTACCACGAGAGCACGAGCTACGGGCTACCCCGAATGACAACAGCAGGAAAGTATGGGGGCGATCTGGGGAGAGGACCGGTTCTTCCAGTGTTCTGGCACAGCAGTGTTATCCTGGCGTCATCGTGTGGGGCCGGCCGAAGTGGCCGTGCGGTTAAAGGCGCTGCAGTCTGGAACCGCAAGACCGCTACGATCGCAGGTTCGAATCCTGCCTCGGGCATGGGTGTTTGTGATGTACTTAGGTTAGTTAGGTTTAACTAGTTCTAAGTTCTAGGGGACTAATGACCTCAGCAGTTGAGTCCCATAGTGCTCAGAGCCATTTGAACCATTTGAATCATCGTGTGGGGAACCATCGGGTCTGACTTCGGGTCAAGGCAAGTACTGATTCGGACACAGGTATTCTCTATCATGTTTTACGTCTCGTGCGACTGTATGGTCGACTCTTGGTGCCATGTTTCAGCAGGGCATTGCTCGTCCGCACATGGCACGTGCCTCTGTGGTGTGTCTGTGTGACAGTGTGCGATTTGTGCTTTTACCAGTGGGGGGGGGGGGGGAGGATGTCTTAGGGGGTTAGTATAATTATATATCTCACTAGCTTAGACCGTGGCGTTACCCATGGTTAAACAGTTATTTATAAATAGATGTTAATGCCGAAACTCACTATTAACGCGTATGCACTATCAGAGAAGCCATCCCTTGTTATATCTTTAAAAGTACATTATAGGTAAAGCTTATTTACAAAATCGTCTACATACAGGTATACGACGGGAATTCAAGAAGTAAAGGCACATTTGTGAAAAGCTGTACTTTTTCTGATGATAGAAAACTGAAACATGCGATATTTTTCTACGTAACCTCCCTGGACTTCAATGCAGTTTTCCCGACGTTTTACCAGTTTCTTTTTATTTCATCAGAAAACACGTTTTTCGGTTGCATCTGTAACCAATTTTGCACCGCAGCAATGACGTTTTCATCACCTTTAAATCATCTTCCCTGTAGTGCTTCCGTTAAGGGTCCAAAGATGTGAAAATCACTTGGAGCCAGGTCTGTACTGTATGGTGGATGTTCCAGCACCTCGAATCTCAACTCCTTCATTGCCTCTGCTGTCTGTTTGGCAGAATATGGGCGAGCGTTATCTTGCTGCAGGTTGACACCTCTTCACAGTTTTCCACGACGTTTGGATCTGATTGCAGGTTTTAGTTTCGTACGCAACACATCACTTCCATCAAACAATACAGACCTGGCTCTAAAGCCTCGTTTACGCTGGGGCGACGTCTTGCCACATTGTGGCAGAAATGGGGCATGCGTCGTCTTGTAGCTCGCTACAACAGGCAACACCTTGCGCCGTACGTTGCATGCGGCAGGTTAATTTACACCAAAGCAACAGAATTTGTGCCACACGTGTGTCGGTCTTGCAGTATAAAGGATGATAAAGTATCGCAGCGGCGGCCTACTTGGTACTTGCACATGCAGCTAACAACGGAAATGAAAACCAAAGGAAAAGTAAACGATGGTGGAAGAGTATTTAAAGAAGGTCCAAGAAATAGTATCCTACGAACTAGAAGCAGACGATGGTGCGTTATTTAGTAATGTGTGCTTTCGTCTCAGGCGCGTTAGTCCGCGCCATACCATTGCCGAAAGATGGCCTAACGGTAAATGTTCGCACAGGTACCGGGCCGGTCACCACCCTGTGGGCGGGACTTTCAGCCCCCAGCTCACCCAACTCTGCGGTACGACTGCTGCAGTTTGACTGCCACACTACTTTCCTCGCAAGCTCGCAAGTAAACGGATGACGCACCTTAGACGAAAGCAACAATGACAACATGACAATGATGATTTAGTTCTAAATGTTTTGAAATGCTTAACTACTACATAACACTTTTGCAAAATTAATAAGCAAGCATATTAATAGTATTAATAGTAACTGTATTAAAAACTTTCAGTGTTCGGCTCCACAAATTTAAATTATGTCTAAAGTTTTACTCCAGTGCGTGGCAAATAAACATCCCAGGTTGGGATGCATAAACTACAGCCAGAGGAGGGGATGGTCTGATGCAGAGGGGGGGAAATCCCCCCATCCCCCCTGCAAATCGCACACTGCTGTGTGATGATGAAGTACTCCAGTGGGCAGCGGAATCGCCAGACCTCTACCCGATACAACATCTGAGGGGAGGGGGGGGGGGGCTGTAGGTACCCAGGATACCAAGGACCAGACCAGTTATAACACTCAAAGGTCATCTTGTCTCACGAGAGGGTACAACGGTTTTATGACACCTGCCCCGACGGAATCTGTACATGCATCCAGGCCAGAGGGGTGCAAAGTCATAGCAGCGCGGGATTAGCCGAGCGGTCTTAGGCGCTGCAGTCATGGACTGTGCGGCTGGTCCCTGCGGCGGTTCGAGTCCTCCCTCTGGCATGAGTGTGTGTGTGTGTGTGTGTGTGTTTGTCCTTAGGATAATTTAGGTTAAATAGTGTGTAAGCTTAGGGACTGATGACCTTAGCAGTTAAGTCCCATAAGATTTCACACACATACGAACATATATATGCAACGTCAAAGCGAAAAGTGGACTCATACTGCTAAGATATTCGTAAATTTGGCCCGATTTTCTAACGCAGAAGTAACAGCACTTCTCCTCCCAACCCATTGTGTTTCATTTCGTTTCCTCTTTACCTCCTCCGTTTCCCTTGTTTTGTCACGAAGTGTGTATAAGGTAAGGCGCCACTTTCCAAGGAAAGTTGGGCCAAGGTGTTAAGACGCAACGTCATATTTGTGCTTTCAACTTTATAAAGGTTTAAATGTGTTTTGTAGCATGAAAACGTTATATCGCTGGAAACACATTAAAATGAGACAATTGAAGTTTCTTCAGTATTCAACATATGGTCCAATATCCATGAAACATTTGATCCTCGTATAGGAAGGTATCTTACTCACAAAATTATCATAATTTACAGGATTCTTTTACAAACAATGCTGTTGGTGGAACTGAGCATTATGCCAGAGGTTGAAAATACCGCTTCAGTTGTAAAGTTCTTTTATTATCACAGGACCGGTTTGGGGCTCTTATAAGCCCATCCTCGGGTGTCATAACTTGGTGCTGAGACCCCCGAACGTCGCGGTGGACGTGTACTAGGCGCGGTGTGCTACCTACGAGTGCCACTCTCCAAGGAAAGTTGGGCCAAGGTGCACGCAGGTTGCAAAATAGTTCAAATGGCTCTGAGCACTATGGGACTTAACATCTGAAGTCGTCAGTGCCCTAGACTTAGAACTACTTAAACACCTAACTAACCTAAAGACGTCACACACATCCAAGCCCGAGGCAGGATTCGAACCTGCGACCGTAGCAGCAGCGCGGTTCCGGACTGACGCGCCTAGAACCGCTCGGCCACCACGCCTAGTACACCACCACCGCGGCGCTTGGGGGTCACAGCACCAAGTTACGATACCTGAAGATGGGCTTGTAAGTGCCCGAAACCGGTCGTGTGATAATAAAACAACTTTACAACTGAAGCGGCGTTTTCAACCTCTGGTTTATTATTTTAAATGAAAATCAAATTATTTCTTCCATTCGTTTTACGTAATTATGCTGCGACATTTGTACGCTGGTAAAAATATCGTAATTAAAATAATTCATAAAAGAATTGAAACCAAAGGACATTATTATGAGTCGTGACATTTCTCTTGGCGAATTTCTTTAGAGATTATGTTCAGTAAGAACCATTTGCATTGCGACACCCTTGTACCTCCTGCGTCCATGATGGACTCACTGCAGTCAATCTCCCTCTCATGTCCTCAACAGTCGTTAAAAAATGGTTCAAATGGCTCTGAGCACTATGGGACTTAACATCTATGGTCATCAGTCCCCTAGAACTTAGAACTACTTAAACCTAACTAACCTAAGGACAGCACACAACACCCAGCCATCACGAGGCAGAGAAAATCCCTAACCCCGCCGGGAATCGAACCCGGGAACCCGGGCGTGGGAAGCGAGAACGCTACCGCACGACCACGAGATGCGGGCCACAGTTGTTAAAATCACCTTGTAGCCCACATGCTACAGATGACCCGAGAGGAAGAAATCTGACGCCGTCGTGTCAAGTGATTTTGCCGTATACCTCTGAATAGGACTGCCTCTTGCCACTCACCGGTTTGGACATAAGCGGCTTAATGCGCCTCTTGCTACTGAATAATAATTGGCAGGACCTTTGTGATATTGATACCGCTTCGTTTGAGAGTTCTTACGGGCACATTTTCTTACAACAAGCGTAAGCTATTACCCAAAAATGTGTGTGCTTGAGGCATTTCTCAAAAATGTCTGTACTTTTCATCTTTCAACGTACCATCAACGGCATAAGGATAATTGATGCGTTGTTCGATTACGCCACATCACAAATCCACATTTCACTATCGTTGGTTGAACACTTGACGAAGCCAATGTTGGTTTCCCGTCGACAAATAGCATATGTTTTTCAAATTTACGTTCCCGAGATTTGTGAACGTGGCCTCAACCGTAAATAATACTTTCACCATACAATTGTCTTGCTGGAGAATTCATCGACAATATGCGAAACTGCTGAAAATCGCTGCCATGTAGTTCTTAACGTCGAGAAATAAGGAATGAGTGATAGTTATGCCTCTCAAAAACACATAGAAGGCTACTGTGGATGATAGCAAGTTCTCTCTGTATTTGACGAGAAATGTCATGCAGGTTTATTGTAGCAATCAAGCAGACTTCTGATTATGCCGGCACACACGTGACTCCATACGCTGTATGACGACTTTCAATTCTGACGTTCTGATGATGAGCTGTACCCGTAATGCGTCAATAAATACCAAAGATCTTGACGAGAAATATTTCTCGCAGTTCACCTCTTGATGTGATGGATGGCGCTGCAAGCAAAGCCAGATGTGGAGCGTGTAACGCCGGAAATGCATATCCTCCTATTTCCATCTATTGCACTGCAAATTTTTTCCTTATTTTGTTACCTGAAAATATAACATTTCTATGTCTTTGTATATTGTAATTGTTTTACTATTTGTATATATATGCATTTATGTCGATGTATAATTGGTTTGTTTTGTGAATATTATTTGTATTTATACGCTGGGTCTGGCCTAGGGAAAACTATACTATCGAACGAATACCTCGATAGGTCGTGTGGAGAACGAAAGTGTTTAGGATTTTTGGTAGTGTTAACTCTGCCGCGTGGAGCGCGGGCAGAGGGGGAGTCTGGCTGGAGTAGCGAGTGGAGCAGGTGTGTTGTGTGAAGCTCCCGCGAGTTGCCGCGCTTTCGGCGTTCGGCAGAATGTAATTGCGCTCGACTTGCGATGATAGTTTCTGACATGGTGTCACGGACGGGAAGCATTAGCTGGCGCACATCAAGAGCCCGTTTCGTCTGGTGACCGTGTCGAGAAGAAGGCGCGCCAACATCCAGCTTCAGCAACAGCGACGACCGACAATGAGTGACTGTCGCCACCTCCTCGATCGACGGCTTCAAACCTTCAATCAGCCAACAAGGAAGACTGGAAGCACGTAAAGTTTTAGAATTGTATGGCAGACCTCAGCTTTTCAAACTTTTAAAATTGTTGCATCACAAAATTACAGCAACTTAGCATGAACCTTTGTTGCTCATTGTCCCAATTGCATTACCAAGCAGGGTCCTTTCCTTTTCGGAATGAACCCGAGTGTCGTTGAAATTCAAACGCCAGCATCATTCGATTTCACTGCTTTAATTTCAAAGTTCAGTTAAGGTATTCATAGCTGGCTACAATATTCAGATTACACAAGCACAAATTAAGAGTGCGAGTTTTTTTACCGTATTTTAGCTTACCTGAGGCTGCAGCTTAGCTTGGTACGTACTAAATTTTACTACTGTTAATTGTTCAGAATCATTTAATTCAAGTTCAAAGTTAAATCTCTTATTTCTAAATTGCGTAGATTCAAGTAGCTTTTGAAATGATTGTTGAGGTAGCCCAAGACTAACCGTATTTTACTGAATTTCGATGTGCTTCAGAAACAAAGCTCACTATTAATTTCAGTCACTAAATTAACTTTCAATTTTCCGGTTTTATTAATTCTTTTGCTAAATTAAGTCAGAGTGTAGCGAATTTTATTACTTCTGACAAACTTTCAGTTTTCACACTGCACGTGTCAACCTTCAGTTGCCACGCTTCTAGTGCTAATTATATGTGTAATAACCTTTCTTTTTCAGTTACTATAGTAATTGTCCTTAGGACTGGCGACCATAATTTCCTCCAAATCTCAAATATCTAATTACCGCTAGTTAATTGTTAACGTAACGGCCGCGCATTTACTTTCTTTATTAACTTTACCCCTTTTCAAAATTAATTTCCACCTGTTTCATTAGCATTTTTCCTTTCATTTAGATGTAACCCTTTCCTCCCTCTTTACCGACAGATTAACTTCGGTGACTAATGATTTTCCCAAATTTCCATTAGGTACACGCGGTTTAATTTTTCGCTGTCATTAAGGTCGATAAGTGAGGGGGAGGTTACAAGCGCAAGCAAAATCTATGGACGTAGGTGGGTGCCACCCATGTACCCACCACCATGACGTAATCCAGCCACTCGGATGCCGTCCTGTGGGTACAAAAGAGAGAATCTTGCCAGTTCGCGACAGTCAGTTTTAGTCCCTGACAACGATGACGGAGGCTTTAAGCTTGGAATTTTATCCGAATTTGACGCCGCAAGTGCACCGAGAATAGTTCGTAAAAAGACTCTGTAGCCATACTAGTTTCCTCCGTGGGGAGGACACAACGCGCAACGTTCGTCGCCTGGAGGAGCTGCGCCTCAAATAGTCTCATCTTTTCCACAACGCTGTCGTGACCAAGAGATCGTACCGAAGTTCGCAGTGGTCAGACACCATATCCGAAATCCTGCAATGTATAGAATTTTAAAGAAGACAAAACACGCTATCGTCAAGGAGAGGATACGTCATACGATGTATAAACTTGACGCCAATGATCGCTCCTTATATAGTTGACCCTTGTCTGCAGTTCTCTCACCATGAAATTGGGAATGGGTAGATATGACACCGGCTGCACATCAACGAGCTAATTTAAGCAAGACACCTGCGAAACAGACCGATAAATTTCAGCGCCTTAACCAGGAATTGTTGGGCCCAGTGGCGTGCACCACATTGTCATCAACTTCTCCGACAAGGAACTTGACGAAGCCACCATCTCCGTTCTCAGTAAAGGGCTCGACTTTGCTCCAGCTCCACAAAGACTACCAGTGGCCGAGACTATCAGCTGAGCGGATCGGCAGCGTCCTAAGAAAGCGGCAGGCGAGGTAAGCCTTCCTACTAGCCAGATTTTAGTGACGGCCAAGCCCAATGTTAAAAAGCACTCTGTCTTCAGGCCACGAGTGGCCTAACGGGACCATCCGACCGCCGTGTCATCCTCAGGTCAGGATGCGGATAGTAGGGGCGTGGGGTCAGTACACCATTGTCCCGGTCGTAAGATGGTATTCTTGACCGAAGCAGCTACTATTCGGTCGAGTAGCTCCTCATTTGGCATCACGATGCTGAGTGCACCCCGAAAAATGGCAACAGCTCATGGCGGCTAGATGGTCACCCATCCAAGTGCCGGCCACGCCCAACAGCGCTTAACTTCGGTGATCTCAAGGGAACCGGTGTATCCACTGCCGTTGCCGAGCCCAATATTAGCAGAAAGGAAAAAAAAGGACTGAAAACGTTGGAGAAGAATCAAGAGTTAGCTATCTTACCAGCTGGCGAGGGGAATGCTGGTGTGGCCGAGCGGTTCTAGGATCTTCAGTCTGGAACCGTGCATCCTGCCTCGGGCATGGATGTGTGTGATGTCCTTAGGTTAGTTAGGTTTAAGTAGTTCTAAGTTATAGAGGACTGATGACCTCAGATGTTAACTCCCATAGTGCTCAGAGCCATTTGAATCATTTGAATGCTACGGTTATCCTCAACGCTACGGATTATCATAAGAAACAGTCTATTATTGGAATTCTCAAAGGGGATCCAACATCGGTGCTTTGCACGAAGACAGAGAAGCTACTGAATAATTCTGGCTGCTCTGACGAAGTTGTGAAGAATATAAGGCCGAGAGTACCGAGGACACCCAGGCTATAAGGTCTGCCTATTATACACAAAGACGGTATTCAATTAAGACCAATTGTTAGTGCTATTGGCACTCCCACATACAGGCTGACAAAGTATTTAACTGAACTATTGGCACCTACAGTCGATTGCTATAGATATCATACTAAACACAAATTTTTGTTAATATCATAATTCAGATGCGGATAGGGCCGAATGAAGTCATGGTTAGCCTTGACGTGGTGTTCCTGTTTAGGAAAACACATTGAAACTTTTGGCCGCTCATTCTCCCTGGAAATTTTGAAATTCCCATTCGGCAAACTTTGACGACCACCTACTTTTTGTACGGTGCAAATTATTAGAAATGGCTAATGGAACAAGTGTGGGTTCACCACTGTCACAAGCCGTAGCTAACTTTTTTATGGAAGATATTGAAGAACGGGCGTTGAAATGTGCTCCCTTCCGGCCATCTTGCTTCTTGAGATGTGTTGGCGATACATTTTAATCTGGCACCATGGCAGTGAGACGCTGCAGCAGTTCGTTGATCATTTGAATAGTAGACTCCGAACATAAGATTTACAGTGGAGGTGGAGAAGGGGGCGAAGTTAACATTTCCTAGATGTGTTGGTCGAACGGAAATCAGATGGACGACCCAGCCATGCTGTGTACAGAAAACCGACGCATACAGATTGTATCTCAAAGGGCGTAGCTTTCACCATCCAGCTCAGAAGAGAGCTTTGCTGAATAACTTAGTAGACAGAATCAGAACTATTTCGGACAAGGGCCACCTCGGTTCCGAGATTAACCATCTGAAGACGGTGTTCAAAAGGAACAGGTATTCTGTCCGTGTGCACTGAGGCATTCTGTTGAATGTCACTCATGGTCATATGTTTTTTGAGATCAAAGGAGACAAAAATGACGGATTTGTGGTTGTTAATTTGGTGGGATAGGAGATGAGTCAGGAACAGGAGCTGTCATAGGAGGAGACATTGGGGCGGCAATCATCCTGATGGACATAAATGGATAGGTGTTGTTGTGGGTCTTTATGAGTTCGGCAGGATAGGATGGACTCAAAAACCTTGCTAAACACAGAGATGAGGTTGATGGAACGGTAGGAGGAGACCTCAGTGGCAGATTTATTACGTTTGAAGAAGAGGAGGATTCGAGACGTTTTCCATGGCTCAGGATACAAACCCATGTGAAGGTTTATTCTATAAAGGATGGCTAGGATTTCGAGGAAAGAGAGGGAGAGTTCTTTCAGGTATATGCAGGTTATGCAATCATGACTGGGAGCAGTGTTGAGTTTGTCATAGAATATCCGTTGAATATCTTGTGTTGTTATTGGAGTATTGAGCTCTGTCTGTCGGATGTTGTCGAGATACTGGAAGCTAGGAGCGAATAAGGAGTAATTGAAGTGGGAGTCATCAGGTATGGTGAATGTTTCAGAGAGGTAGGATGCAAAGTGGTTGGCTTTGCTTAGTAAGTCAGCGAGAACGTAATTATCATGCCGCTAGGAGGGTGCGCAGTTGTTGTCAGCAAGACAGTGAAATGCCTTCCTGTATCTGGAACAGTTTATGGGCAGTGTGGCATTGAGGTCTGTGCATGTTTGGCGGCGTTTACAGTCAGCAAATTTCGGATGTGTATGTAAGTGTTTTTCGGTCACAGATCTACAGGAAAGAATCATAACGGCGATGGGATTCATGGAGGAGCAGGAGAACATGTGGAGGGAGCTTGGGCTGGTAAGAGTAGATGGGTTTTGTCGGAATGTGGTAAGTTGTGGCGTTTGACAAGGTCTGTTGTAGTAATGTGGACGGTCATGGTGGTCATGGAAGGATAAGGGATGTCTTCTGGGTTCGGTAGCAACGAATTCCCTATAGGTATGCCAGCTGGTACAGGAATAGTTCTGGATTTGTTTGGGAGAGGTAGGAAGAGTGGGTGTGCGGTGCAGGGGTTGGTGATAGTACAACGAGATGATGGCTTCCAATGGGGTCGAGGACTGCTGCAGTAATCCGCGCAAGGAGGTTAGGAAAGGTGATAACATCAGGAGTGGAATTGCTTTCAGGGCAGGTATGCAGTGGCAGAGGGACTACATCACCATGGAGGGAGTCAGTAAACCAGTGCCACCACTGGAGTTTAGCATTGGACTAGCTATGCATGTTAACGTCAGCGACAGTAATATATACATTGAAAAGGTATGGAGTATGTGGGGAGGAAATTATATGGAATGGAATAATGTAGTCGGATATAAATAGTGGTACAGGTAACAGTTACAGTTTTGAGGAATAGAGTGAGAATAAGGTGTTCAGTAGGAGTGTTTTAGAGGAATTTCGGTAGAAAAAGGAGGTTCTTGTGATGGCCAATAGAAACTCCATCTCGGGCTATGGGGGGCAGGTTATCTGTTCGGTGGAGGATGTATGGTGAAGTGCGGATAGTGTGATGAGGTAGGAGGAAGGTTTAATTCAGCATGAAATTATGAAGATGGTGAGGGGAGAGGGTGTGCATGAAGAAGCGATCGTTGGCTGAAAAGGAGCGGAAATTGTGGAATAGGATACTATACTGCTGTCGCGCCGTGAGTGAGGAAGAGAAGGGGTGGTGGGGATAGGTGATGGATGGGTTTATACTAGGGTGCCGAGACAGGTGAAAGGAAAGTGCACCTGGCTGCAGGAATAGGTGGCTTGAGTGCTGAGGTGGAAGACAGAGTGGGTAGGCAGTTTGTGGCCTACATCTACATCTACATCTACATTTATACTCCGCAAGCCACCCAACGGTGTGTGGCGGAGGGCACTTTACGTGCCACTGTCATTATCTCCCTTTCCTGTTCCAGTCGCGTATGGTTCGCGGGAAGAACGACTGTCTGAAAGCCTCTGTGCGCGCTCTAATCTCTCTAATTTTACATTCGTGATCTCCTCGGGAGGTATAAGTAGGGGGAAGCAATATATTCGATACCTCATCCAGAAACGCACCCTCTCGAAACCTGGCGAGCAAGCTACACCGCGATGCAGAGCGCCTCTCTCGCAGAGTCTGCCACTTGAGTTTGTTAAACATCTCCGTAACGCTATCACGGTTACCAAATAACCCTGTGACGAAACGCGCCGCTCTTCTTTGGATCTTCTCTATCTCCTCCGTCAACCCGATCTGGTACGGATCCCACACTGATGAGCAATACTCAAGTAAGAGAAGGGGTAAGCCACCTCCTTTGTTGATGGACTACAATAAAGGATCCTTCTTTCTATGTATTCGCAATACATTACATTTGTCTATGTTAAGGGTCAGTTGCCACTCCCTGCACCAAGTGCCTATCCGCTGCAGATCTTCCTGCATTTCGCTACAATTTTCTAATGCTGCAACTTCTCTGTATACTACAGCATCATCCGCGAAAAGCCGCATGGAACTTCCGACACTATCTACTAGGTCATTTATATATATTGTGAAAAGCAATGGTCCCATAACACTCCCCTGTGGCACGCCAGAGGTTACTTTAACGTCTGTAGATGTCTCTCCATTGAGAACAACATGCTGTGTTCTGTTTGCTAAAAACTCTTCAATCCAGCCACACAGCTGGTCTGATATTCCGTAGGCTCTTACTTTGTTTATCAGGCGACAGTGCGGAACTGTATCGAACGCCTTCCGGAAGTCAAGGAAAATGGCATCTACCTGGGAGCCTGTATCTAATATTTTCTGGGTCTCATGAACAAATAAAGCGAGTTGGGTTTCACACGATCGCTGTTTCCGGAATCCATGTTGATTCCTACATAGTAGATTCTGAGTTTCCAAAAACGACATGATACTCGAGCAAAAAACATGTTCTAAAATTCTACAACAGATCGACGTCAGAGAGATAGGTCTATAGTTTTGCGCATCTGCTCGACGACCCTTCTTGAAGACTGGGACTACCTGTGCTCTTTTCCAATCATTTGGAACCTTCTGTTCCTCTAGAGACTTGCGGTACACGGCTGTTAGAAGGGGGGCAAGTTCTTTCGCGTACTCTGTGTAGAATCGAATTGGTATCCCGTCAGGTCCAGTGGACTTTCCTCTGTTGAGTGATTCCAGTTGCTTTTCTATTCCTTGGACACTTATTTCAATGTCAGCCATTTTTTCGTTGGTGCGAGGATTTAGAGAAGGAACTGCAGTGCGGTCTTCCTCTGTGAAACAGCTTTGGAAAAAGGTGTTTAGTATTTCAGTTTTACGCTTGTCATCCTCTGTTTCAATGCCATCATCATCCCGGAGTGTCTGGACATGATGTTTCGAGCCACTTACTGATTTAACGTAAGACCAGAACTTCCTAGGATTTTCTGTCAAGTCGGTACCTAGTATTTTACTTTCGAATTCACTGAACGCTTCACGCATAGCCCTCCTTGCGCTAACTTTGACATCGTTTAGCTTCTGTTTGTCTGAGAGGTTTTGGCTGCGTTTAAACTTGGAGTGAAGCTCTCTTTGCTTTCGCAGTAGTTTCCTAACTTTGTTGTTGTACCACGGTGGGTTTTTCCCGTCCCTCACAGTTTTGCTCGGCACGTACCTGTCTAAAACGCATTTTACGATTGCCTTGAACTTTTTCCATAAACACTCAACATTGTCAGTGTCGGAACAGAAATTTTCGTTTTGATCTGTTAGGTAGTCTGAAATCTGCCTTCTATTACTCTTGCTAAACAGATAAACCTTCCTCCCTTTTTTTATATTCCTATTAACTTCCATATTCAGGGATGCTGCAACGGCCTTATGATCACTGATTCCCTGTTCTGCACTTACAGAGTCGAAAAGTTCGGGTCTGTTTGTTATCAGTAGGTCCAAGATGTTATCTCCACGAGTCGGTTCTCTGTTTAATTGCTCGAGGTAATTTTCGGATAGTGCACTCAGTATAATGTCACTCGATGCTCTGTCCCTACCACCCGTCCTAAACATCTGAGTGTCCCAGTCTATATGTGGTAAATTGAAATCTCCACCTAAGACCATAACATGCTGAGAAAATTTATGTGAAATGTATTCCAAATTTTCTCTCAGTTGTTCTGCCACTAATGCTGCTGAGTCGGGGGGTCGGTAAAAGGAGCCAATTATTAACCTAGCTCGGTTGTTGAGTGTAACCTCCACCCATAATAATTCACAGGAACTATCCACTTCTACTTCACTACAGGATAAACTACTACTAACAGCGACGAACACTCCACCACCGGTTGCATGCAATCTATCCTTTCTAAACACCGTCTGTGCCTTTGTAAAAATTTCGGCAGAATTTATCTCTGGCTTCAGCCAGCTTTCTGTACCTATAACGATTTCAGCTTCGGTGCTTTCTATCAGCGCTTGAAGTTCCGGAAAGGGTGGATGCTTTCAAGAAGTATGGTCATAAAACGGATGGGAGGTGGGTAGAGCGAGTTGTTGGAGTGGAAGGGGTTGTCTGTAGGTTTGATGGGAACTGTCAGCTCTGGTTTGGAAGGTGGAAGTTGAGCCTTGCACTTGGAAGAACAGTTTGGGTGGGGCAGGTTACAAGAGATACAACATGAGGGAGGGGCACCGAAGTTAGGACATTTCTTAATGAAATGGGGTGATTTACAATGGGGCTAGTGGGAGGACGTGCGCTGCGTGAGATTTTTAACATCCTCTGTACCTCTTATGCTACTGGCTTAGTCGTGCATTTACGAATTGTAAAACTAGCGTTTGTGCAAACGTTGCCTCTCAATTTTGTAAATTTAATGGCGTCAAATTAACAATTAAGTGATTCTATTTATAAAGCGTCCTTACTACGAGATTTGTTGTAATTGTGTAGGCTGATTTTAGATTAAATTAGAAAAGTAATTAGTTTTTGCTTAACGTGTTCAGAAGTATTTTTCTTTTATTTGCCCTCACAGGAGAGCTGAACTTATACTAATGTTAACGAAAACTGGTTCAAAATGGCTCTAAGCACTATGGCACTTACTATCTGAGGTCATCAGTCCCCTAGACTTAGAACTACTTAAACCTGACTAACCTAAGAACATCACACACATCCATGTCCGAGGCAGGATTAGAACCTGCGACCGTAGCAGCAGCGCGGTTCCAGACTGAAGCGCCTAGAACTGCTCGGCCACAGGGGCCGGCAACGATAACTGGTAGCATAAGAGGTGAGAAAATATCAGAAATCTCACACATGCTCTGTAACACAGCTTTTGTAGGCCAGTTTGAGGTTTTTTTCCCGCCTTGACAGTCTGCTCCAAGATTAGCGGCGTTCGCCACTACCTGTTGCATAGTAACGCAAAGTAACTCGTAACTGCCCAAAAAACCCGCCAGTGGCCAAACTTGTTCCCATGTCGCTGTGAGTTTATATTTGTGGCTCGCAGGT
This sequence comes from Schistocerca cancellata, assembly GCF_023864275.1. NCBI lineage: Eukaryota > Metazoa > Arthropoda > Insecta > Orthoptera > Acrididae > Schistocerca > Schistocerca cancellata. The sequence continues at coordinate 1,215,143,002 of NC_064626.1, forward strand.
AGATCTTGATGCAAGGGTAAGACTGCTGAAGATCGTCAGAGATATACGATGCGGCTCAGTTGAAAGCCTTACTTGTCTTCTGCCACTTGTCTTCTGCCATTTTTATAGTCCTGCTTTCGCTGTGTTTCATGGCACTGAGCCTTGGCAGACAAGCTTCCACGAGGCTCTTCTCATCATGAGCACCTTATGCTTTATTTTGGCGGGAGAGAAGGAGACATGTGCAAAGAGAATCGTAAGCTCTGATATGTACTGCCTACATGCTGAGGCAGCGTTCTGGGAAAGCACTTCAGTCCTATTTGGGAGCTGCCCTTACCAGCCATAGTAAGCTCGTAGTCTGGGTTATAAATATTCAAGGCAAAATCTTCTACAGAAATGCTTTGAATGTGGCTAAGCCTGAACTGATTACGCTAGTATCCGTATTATTTCCCTGCAAAGACGCAAAAATATCTGGAACGGCAGACGAATGAAAAATTAGCCTTGAAGGCGCGCAACCAACATGTATATTGTTCACGAATAGGAGGTAGCCGTCAACATAATCACAGCAATCTCGAGCATTCAGCAGGAATGAATATACTCTCAGCTCTAACGCTTTAATGGGCGATAGTATGGTCAATAATTGATTCTGTATTTTTTTCCATTGACAGCTGTCAGGACAAAACTAAACAACAGACAACACTGAAAGTACATGTAGATGCTCCACCATAACCAATGCAGTGTTCACTGAAGCACATAAGCTTCAGCCCACCTATTTCAGGAGAATCTCTGTACTAATTTCTTATAAAGAGAACTCAGATCAAATTAATCCAGTAAACCTTAAAAGGGTTAATGCACGGTTCTGGATTACTAGGACACTTCTCTTATTAGTACGAATATTGTTACATATTTACAAAGACCTTGTAAAAAATAACTAGACTCACTGATGGCGCTGCAGTCGCGGGATAATTTGAACCTTCGTCTGGACGCCATTATAGTGGTTGTAGTCTGATGTGTTGTGTAGTACTGTTGTTTATGAAGACCCTGATTCAACGTTGTATATTTGTTGGGGCGTACATACAGTATTTGTTACTCGTAATTCTACTGTCTGTACGTTCCAATCAAAAGAAGTACAATGGTGAAGAGTTGTGCAGCGATTAATTGTACAAATAAATTCGAGAAAGGAACGAATATTACACATTTCACAGGTATGTGGATATTTTAAGTTTTTTGTATGTCAGTGCACTTGCTTAGTAAATGTTTTTGTAACACGGTATTAGCATAATGTCTGTCCATATATTTGCAGGTTTCCTTTCTCAAAACCACAGCTGTTACAAAAATGGTTACACGCTGTCAGGAGGCAAGATTTCCGACCGACAGAATACCATTTTATATGTTCCGAACATTTTGAAGAAAGTTGTTTCCTTGAAAATTACGTAAATCGCAGAAAGCTGAAAGTTGATGCTGTTCCATCCATCTTTCGTTTTCCAGACCATATACAGCAGAAGATAAATTTTTCTTTGTGAACCACATTTTATTTTAACTATAAAAGTTGAGTTGCAAGCAACACGAAATATGAGTTAGCAGGCTTTTTATCTTTATAAAATGCAACTGAATGTGTGTAATTGTAATCCGATTTCACAACTTCTCTCGATGGAACAGTTGTTGAGTTTTATTTATTATATGAAAAAACCACACATATAAACTGAAGTGTACATCTTCGAAAGTAAATATTGTGACTAATGCGATACTGGATGCCTGCCTGAAGTCTTGTTTGTTGTAGCTGGCTGATCGGTAGCGTTTTCATGGTCTAGGTTAGGTTGAAACTTGATAATTTGGTCGTGAGTTTCCAAAGCACTACGCCATATAAAACGCACTTTTCGTCATAAAATCTAAAGCAAGGTAGAGTCAGAAAATATCTATTAACAAGGTGGGCAAATCTTCGAGTATTTTGATGCATTTTGCGTACATCTATCGTAAATGAACTACGAAAAATGCTAGGGGTCCAGTGCATAACTTTTAGCTACGGCAGATTCCATGTACTACGTAACATAAATTCATAAACAGTGACTAGTTGCTGTTTGTTCATAAATTAAAAACTATATTGTAGTAACGTATTTAAATGAGGCATTATGTTTGTGACCTAACTCTAGAGAAGGCATTTTATAACCAAAAGCGATGTATAAACATTCGAACTCCGCGCGTCAGTTTACCACTCTAATGGCCGCCGCCCAGCTATTCAATTTGTCCGCTCTTCACAGTCGACCACTCGTGCGATTGTGGGGGCCTGCATATTTATGGGACACCCCGACAGTGTCACCGTACCATTACCATTATAATAATTCCTGATGATGGTGATAATTGGTATTACTCTGAACACAATGCACATTTAATAATAAAATTGTGTTGCAGTTTTTTGAGACAGCAAACCATCTGCATACAAATGGCCTGAAAATCTCTGAGCCGGGCAGGGTAGCCGCGTGGTCTCGGGTGTCTTGTCACGGTCCACGCGGCTCCCCCCGTCGTATATTCGAGTCCTCCCTTGGGCATGGGTATGTGTGACTCATCCTTCGCATAAGTTAGTTGAAGTTAGATTAAGTAGTGTGTAAGCTTAGGGACCGAAGACCTCAGCTGTTTGGTCCCATAAGACTTTACCACAAATTTCCAAATTTCCAAAAATCACTGACTCAGTTGTCAGTGCGTTCTATTTTTCCTACTTTTCAATTAGTGTATTTATAGCCATTTGCATCCGGTTTGACCTCCATCTGACTTTCAAGGTCATTATGTGATCATGAAGGCCATAAGCGTGTCCATCACACATACATGTGGTGTCATCAGTGATCTTGAACATCTGATGGCATCAAGATGGAAGCTGGTGGGAAATTGAAAAACTGCTAGATGGCACTGGAAGGACCTTTTATTAGTTTCCATTAAAAACGAAGCAGCCAATCACAGCACTTAACAATGCAAGATGGCGATCGTGGGGAAAGTTAAAAAATATTTATTAACATCCATTAAAATGAAGCAAACAATCACAGTGCGGCGTTTTTACCAAACATTGGAACAAAACAAAGGTGGCACTGGCAGGAAAATTTAAAAGAACAATTTAGCAGCCATTAAAAATGAATTTGCTGACCACAGTACAGCCTTTCTTTGCCTAAAATGGAACAAGTAGCCTTCCATATTCCAAACTATCCAATAATAGTACAGTATTTCCAAAAAAAAAAATTCTTCTTCGCCTGAACTGGTGCCATGTACAAAAGTAGTAGTCTATTATTTATCAAATTTTTGTAAGTGCACAAACACACAAATGTTTATGTCAAACACTGTAGCCTCATCAATAAATTTCATTGCTTTCATGTTTTATTCATTTTATTTAATGTTTATGTCAAATAGTGTAGTGTCTCATCATCAGGAAATGTCCTCCCCAGTACCTGAGTGGTCAGCGCGACAGAATGTCAATGTTAAGGGCCCGGGTTTGATTCCCGGCTGGGATGGAGATTTTCTCCGCTCAGGGACTGGGTGTTGTGTTGTCCTAATCATCATCATTTCATCCCCATCGACACACACGTCGCCGAAGTGGCATCAAATCGAAAGACTTCCACCCGGCGAAAGATCTACCTGACGAGAGGCTCTATCACACGACATTTACATTTATTTATCATCAGTGAATTTTATCTCACATTAGTAACTTTCATCTCTCTCTTTCATTCTCCACTAGTATTTGTATCAAATGCTGTACTGTCTCATCATTAGTAAATTTCATCTCTCTCTGTTTATGTCAAACACTGTGCTGCTTAATCAGTTAATATCATCTCTGGCTTTGTGATGTGATACACAGGGACTGGGAAGAAAAAGCTCAAATAAAAAAATACTCTGGATATAAAATGTGCTGCTTAATCAGTTAATATCATCTCTGGCTTTGTGATGTGATACACAGGGACTGGGAAGGAAAAGATCAAATATAAAAATACTCTGGATATAAAATGTATTATAAGAAAAGATTACATTCCAAAGGAAATTAGATATACGCTTGTTTGACTGAACACATTTACACACACTCTGATTATAACAAAGAGTAAACAGAGTTTTAACTGTATAACGTTTTTGCTTTTGTCATACATTTCGTGTTTTTACAATTTTTCGTGATACAGTAATAGTTTAGATATAAAAAGATTATGTTTCAATAAATTACATTTTTCACATCTACACTAAAATCACATTTAACTTTGAGTTGCAGTACAAATCGTTTGATATTTTCTGATATCACGCACAGTGAAAACGTACGCATTTAATATACATTCTATTTCTTCTTCAACGCTGTTTAGAATATAATCTATTGTAGAAAGTAGGTTGTTATAATTTGAATAAATATTTAAGAAAAGTTTATCTCCAACAGTTAATCACGTTTTGACAGCTGTGTCTGACTTAATAAAATAGAAATGACACTGGATTGCATTTTCTGGGCAAACAGTATACAGTATGAATTATATATCCTTAAGGTAACAATCAAAAAGTATTTTTATAACGATCACAATCACTTTATTGTAATAAATACATACATGCTTATCATACATTTGTTGTTTTCTTCCAGTTGTTCCACCGCGAATACTGCACTTAACAAGTTTTAGCATGATGCCCACACAGGAAATCAAGTCCTAGGATGATAAAGTACCCTTCACATATTTGAGGCAAAACTTTCAAATTTGCCTATAATTGCTTGGCACTCATCTGAACCTAGCTACTGCACATCATGATCCCCAACTCCAAGCTATACCATGGAGAGTTTAAGTGCTTCTTCTCTACAAGGTCCAGACTTGCCACCTGTGTCTAACAAAAATCTATGTTACGTACCGTTCACTACGTCACTCTGCCTCTGCGTAAATTCATTGGGGGCGCCACCTAGCGGACCTGGCGCTCCAGTTGCCATTTAACGACTGGTGATTCATGTTCAGTTCTTTCCCATTACGACCTTTAGTCCCACAATCTCGCTCTTGATATGTAACTCTGCCCTGTCTCCTGCACTGTGGTTGATCACAATCTCTTCGGATGTGTCCAAAAAACCAAAAACGGTAGCTTTTAACATCAGTCAGTCAGGAAGTCGTTTCTCCCATCAGGGTCTCTAGTTACTGCATCTATTTTCTCCAGAGCTGTAGCTACCCCTATGGCATCAGCAAGTTTCTTTGGAAATTCTGCGTACACCTTCCTCGGTACATCGCGTTTCAAGCCCTGTAAAAATTTGTCTAACGCCCTCTGTTCAGCTTCCTGCAGAATGACTCTATTCATAAGTATTATAATTAATTTTCTGTACCCTATCCATAAAAACTTGGACACATTTGTTCCGCTTTTGTGATACCCCATTTAACTGCTTGCGATAGTAACTGCAACATTTCTGTCTCCTTCATCGGTATAGCAAGCTTCTCCTTAGCTCGTCAAATGACTGGGCATTCCTTAGGTCCTGATGCTACATTACATAAATTTTCACGTCCCCCGTCAAACAACTGTTCGTCTGTCTAAAATCCTTGCTTTGCAGCTGGTAACACCAACAATCAATAGATTTATGTACGTTTTCTGCTGACATTGGACACTAGTGTATATGAATAGTCAAGATCTTTGGATGTGTAAACATGCAATAATTATGTTAATTATTTTGGTGTTATGAGAAATTATATTGTAACTGTACGTCTGGGTTTACATGTAATACTCTGTGAATGTAATAATTTGCAAAAATTCTGTATATTTACTGGTCTGGAAGTAGGGAAACTAAATGTAAAACCTGTAGCAAAGCCCCGCCGCTACGGAAGTAGTTTGGCGAGACTGGGAAAGATGGGCTTGGCGCGCAAGGCGCTTGATTCCCTCGTGGCGAGTAGAGATTCCAGTTCTGACTGTGATGCTGAGTGGTCAGCGCAGCCTTGGTCAGCTATCGTGGTATAAGTTGAGGCGCAAGAAGAGCTTGCGAGTATGTAAATTAGACTCGGATAGAATGTAAAGTGGCCTATCGACCATGGTATCATTATTGGTCCTGTTTGGTTAAATTTACGAAGTTAATAACAAGAACCATGGTTGCTTTACCCACAACTTTATAGCCACTGGACTTTGCCACAAGCGCTAGCACCCCCAGCAGAATTTTTATCTAGATACGTACAACCAATGGACCAGTAAGTAGTACTGAATAATAACCTTTTGTAGAATTCGTAACTTCCGTGTGCACACCCATGATTATCCCCGGTCACATTCCTAGATAGCGTCCTTTCCAAGTTGAAACGTCCCCTTAGAACAATTGTACACGACTGTGCTTAAACTGACACACAATATTTTTAGCGCAACGCAATCTGACTATCAAAGATCCCTGCAAAAGAGTGGCCCTGAGTAACATTAAACTATACCTTTCAGAAATCATTTACCTCACAAAAATCTTCATTACTCGAACTACTCCAATACAGCGAGCACCACTACTGCCAGCTAAATAAAAGATTCAAACTACGGAAGGCACTAACTACTGATAGGGATAGTTAGCAAATGAAAGATGTTAATAGAGAACAAACAATGTATTTACCTTAATGACCATAATATATATATATATATAGCAGTTCATGACAAATTACAAAACTCCGCCATCTCTCTCCCCACATCCACCACTGCTGGCGGCTCACCTCCAACTGCGCAACGCTACGCACTGTTCACATCCAGCTGCCGCTGCCCAACACTACAATGCCAGACAACAATGCAAACTAGCCACATACTGCACACAGCACAGCCAGTGATTTTCATACAGAGCGCTACGTAACGTTGCCAATAAGAAAATATAAACAGCCTACTTACATAACCTCCATGCTCCCCACAAAAAATTTTACAAAATATTTTTGGGCAGTGGCCAATAATGATTTGAAAAAAATTTTCATAATTACAATAACAAAGATATCACATGCACACACTTATTGATACAATGTTGGTCAAAAGCTAAAATTTTCTCACAGTCCATAAAGACAGTCCAGATTGTTCATCACTGTAAAATTTCAGTGTTTTTTTTTTTTTTTTCAAAGTCTGAGCAGTAAATGACAATGCACACGGAAGTAGTGGATTTCCATGCAGTCTTGAAGAAGTAGTGTTGTCCTTCCAACTTAAAGACAGTGCTGACTCTTGACATGCTGACAGGTAATGGGCCACAACAGAGCAAACCCACAGCAGAGTCATTCGACGTTTTGAAGAAGATTGGTAGGTTGGTCATCACAGAGCAGACCCACTGTAGTCCTGGTAGAGAGTATGGTATTGGTGGGCCACCAGAGGTGCAGACCCACTGCAGTCCTTGTAGAAATAATGGTATTGGTGAGTCATCAAAGGTGTAGATCCACTGTAGTCCTTGTAGAGATGGCTAGCAGCCATCTGCTGCGACTGTGCAGGTGCACAATCACCATCGAAGAGTCTTGCAGAGAAGATAGCAAGTCCATAAACCACCACTTGTGCACACACAAAGTTTTTGGAATTGTCCTTAGAACCAGCAATGCTGTTATCCAGTCCCTTGCTGAATTATCAACACACGTGCAAACACTAACAGTCCCAACTTCTCACATATTGTCCATATACTATGACCAACAGAAACGTGTGCAGTGAAATGGAACTTACACGTTAATAATATGATGAACTGGTGTCAATTACAATTTTATAACATAAGAACACAATTACAAGGTACAAAATACATCTTTAAAAACATAACAGTACATATAACATTTGTAGTAATACAGGCTTTACAAAAGAATAGAAATAAACATATACATCAGTGTTACAAAAATAATGACATAAGTAAATACATAAACGATCAGAATAACTTTTGAAACATCACCTTCACATATAAGCAACAAAACAGAATAAATAATGTCTCAACATCTTTACAAAGTAAATAACATAGTATTAGAAAAATTCTACAACATAGCTGTCATCAGCTAAACACATAAAGACAGGAAAAACACAAATACACAAGGGTACACAAACATATAGAGGGATGACACAAAAGGAAAGGACAGGGTTTGTTTTACTGCAGTATTTTGCATGGAGATCTCCCTTCGTTCATCATTATTCCCAAAAAGTCCTATCTAAGCCTGCTTTCTGTATTCTGTTCACATCCTCTGTCAAAAATAGTTTTTCTCCACTGTACAGTATACCTTTTTTTTTTGCCAAACCATTTTCTGATAGCTTCTCAATGCATTTATAATAAATTCATCATAGTTAGTTTCTTATATAGTCTATCCCTTCTTAAGCTAACTTAAATCTACTGAGCTCAGATGCTAAACTAAGGGACGAGGCAATGCAGCAGCACAAAATAAGTAACACGAACAGCAATGACCAAAAAAAATGGAAAATTGCAAAGCAAGCTACAGTAAATCTAAATTACCAAGCAATTCAACATTACAACTAATATGAGCCAATGTGCAGCAACAAGAAAAACTAGCTTAGAAGAGTAACACAAAGTCAAATTCAGTAACACTGTGCCTGGCAAACAGCAGTAACTTATACCTAAACACGACATAGCTCAAGCAGAAAAAATATTACAGTAAAAACAACAATGCAGATAAGGGAAATGTATATTCACATCTTAATGTCTATGTAATTAAAGTGGTGCACCACAAAACTTATTGTAAAAAAAATATTACCATGTACTTCAAAAGAAAATTATGTGTCCAGTTACTGTTACTAGTCCCTTCTAATTGTTCTTTCCTTTCCAAGTGCTCCTTTTTTTTAAAGAATGTGGATTACAAAATTATTATTTAATAGATCTGTTGACAGAAAGTGTTCACATTAGCAAATGCATTTTATTTTATAAAACTAATGCTGCAACACAGCTGGAAACCAGATATTAAACAAAATGAGCAATCTCTTAACTACAAAGACAATAGATGTAAAATGTTTCTAATCATTTCATTAGGCATTTTAGTAAATATGATAAATTACGAGCTCCACAGTATGCTTTCAACAAGGAAATGTCAATAGTGAGGACAATGGCCTCCCCTTTCTTTTTTTCTACCTGTGCTTCTGACGAGGCACTCACTAATGACTTGTGTTCCCGGCGTCTGACACAGCTGCGTGCCCACGACGCATTACTTGCAGGTGGTCACTTAACTTTCTTATGGAAATATTTACGGCAGCAGTTTCCGCTACAGTGACAGTCTCATATAAAAATTTCACAGGTCGAGAATTGACGTTGCAAATGTGTAGAAACAAAATCCTATGAATATAACAGTGTCCAAAAAAATTTTCGCCGGCGTTGTGATACATTCACGCATTTACACATATTTCATAACTCTTAAAGTACGATTCTTGGTTTCCAACATCCTTTTTCACAAGTCAAGAGTCCCTAACTTCTATTCATTATTCATATACATATAAACACGTAATCACATTCCTCATATATGGTAGCATCATCTTATTGACATAAACATACCTCAACAGCATAATACACATCGTCGTCGTAAAAATAACATCATAACACCTCAGTCAAATCTCAAAAAAGTCGTAGTTTTCTGCAATAATTTCAAACCATAAAAAATATTCTCTGCTCATTTCAATAGTGTCATCTGCCTCAAACATACTTTAAAAATCATGATCTCATACCAAATACATCATTCAAAGCTCTCATAGTATCACAATGGTTCCAAAAAAATATGAACAGTTCACAAAGTACAGACAAAATACAATTTCTTAAGTGTGAAGTTATCCAACGGTGTAGTTACGTAAACATGTGTCACTGATGTAGTAAAAGATGTTTGTTTCTCTGTTCAATGATCAGATAGCTGTGTAATTTATGTGTTAGAGAAATATGGTACCAATGTGTTAAGTTGTATAAGCAAATACCATATTAGCTAGGGCTCCTTGTGCTTGCCAAACACATGGTACACAAAGTAAGCGTGTACCCCCCTGAGGATTAATGTAATTATACCCTCAGGTGTTACAGATTACAGCAATGGAATGAAATGTATCACGGAAAACTTTCTTTGTAATTCAAAAATCTTTAAAAATAAATGTTTTAAGTACAAAATTAATCACTCAAATACATGTCCTGTAGCACTAAATGTGCATCTTGCTGTAAGATAATCTCTGTGGGAGTGTCGTAGTTATCGTCCTCCGAAAGCTAAGTTCAGCAGAAGCCAATGTACTTACCTCATGATAAACAAAAGTGAAATGCTTTGCGTATAGATTTCTTAGTTATTACGCTTATTATTGTGATGAAGAAATTACTGTGCTGTAACGTATTGTTGTGCTACGGAAAAGGCTGTCTCATTGTAGCCATACCACAAAAGTTACTACTAAAACATGTTTTGCTTTCCAGAAGGATTCAGAAAAAACTGTGCAGATATAAAACAGATACACCGCAAAAGCAACATTGTAAATTGTCACTCATTAGTAACGTCGTGATATAATCGTGTAGCTGTCACATAAACTAACCACTGTGTCATCTGGTATCTCTCAGAAAGTACTTTAATTCAGAATGTAAAGCTCTCATAGTATCACAATGGGTCCGAAAAAATATGAACAGTTCACAAGGTACAGACAAAATTGGTTCGTTTTCTGTACAGCAGTAAATAATAATTTTTCAACTTGAAGTTTCCTACAGTATATTCATACAGAAAGCTTTTAATTAAATAAGAAGCTTCCACTAAAATAATCAATGTCAAAAATATAAATTGCTTATAGCTGTCTGTAAGTAAAATTTATAAAAAGACAGCAGTAGTTTTTCACTCTGAGCAAGTTTGTAAACTTGTAATTGTTTGTTTCTTTGTAGATGTTGTTTTAAAGTAGTTTTCCAAATTGTGTAGTCATTTCCAAAGTCAGTTGGGCTTTGCGTCCAATGAGAGACTAGCTGCAAGGTCTCCTTGTTAACTGTTGAAGTAATTTTGCATTATTCATGATAATTAAAGTTGTTACTAAAGGTATTTGCCAGTTTCTTAATTTTGTGTGTTACCATTTAAAATTGATGATCGTTCTTCAAACCATACCAGTTTAAGGGACCACCATAAGCTACTAACATATGTGATAAATGAAAGTAAAGGCTCTTTTTGAGCAAGGGCAGCAACCAGTATAATAATTCATTCTCCACCAAAACTTTTCATATAAGTTTGTGTGGAGTAACTTCATTTGCATATTTCTGAAGTCCATAGTAATCAGTACTGGTTCAAAATCATGATCTTTTTGTGGTAGTTAATTACAATAATAGTAGTTCATTCTATTGCCAGCCAGACTTTATTAGTAGGTTCTTATGTACTTCTGTATTTGATCATTACACTCCATAGTAGTTGTTGCCAGTAGCAGTTGTTATTGTGAGACAGTGTGTGATGCCGCATTTGTGGGCCCTGCTATGTTCTGCATGAGGGTTAGCTTTTGTGTTGTCTGCTAAGGCAAGTTACTACATAATATTGCGAGTAACTGTGTTAGAAGAGATTAGTTAGGCTATCAGGTGAGGTTAGTATTCTTAGGTGAAGTTTATTTCCGCTTTGCTATAAATCTCGATACCGCACTGCCTAATTACCCTGGCGATCACATGTATATACAGTTACAGTTTACTTTCGTATTAGTAGAACGAAAGTTCAAAAACTGTGTACTTTGCCGTTTGTACTGTTTCACAAACTTCGCGATTACGAAATTTTAGTCATATTGTCATTAGGTACTATCACGGTCAGGCTAAACCCTTCACGGAAGGTTAAGATTATCGGCGATTGACAATTTGGTAAGGACCGGTAGTGCCACAAGCTGTCTACCGTGTATCTACAAACACTAATATATAATTTCCGATCTTGCATGAGAAAGGATCAACCAGGCTAGCCGTAGGTGAATCTAGGGCGGGAGGAGCAAAACTGGGTACGGCTCTACCCTCTTTCACAGTATCTAACTGTTTATGCTGGTCTGCATTATCCGCTCTCAGTTGAGCTACCTGACTAACAAAGGCTTGACTGCTTGCTGGAAGGGGACCACCTGTGCTCTTGACTCAGACAATATGAAGACTTAAACATGCAAGAAAAAACAACAGGAGAAACACAATGGGAGCAACAGCACGACGCTTAGTTCTAACGCTATCATAACACAGTTCAATATTTTCGCATGATCATTAACCAGATGCGTTTTTAGCGCTACTTGGTATAATGCCCGTATTGTTCACATGTGAAGAATATCACTGGGGCTGACTCCACACTGGGGGCTCTATACCTAATTCCAGTGAGTACACCGAACTGGCGGGGAGAGGGGTCCGTTGAATTGATTCATGTCTGTGCTTTCATTAGTTCTAACAAACTTTGTAATTTTTAATGCCTATGCTGATCCAATAGGCCTGTCTTCATACACGAAGGAATCAGAAGCAGGAGAGATTCTCTCTTCATTCATCTCACCGTGCTGATGACACTGTACATCGTCCATGACGTTGTTCGAAACCACTGGTCGCTTCCGACGCTAGTTGTAGTGGGGTTAGAATGGACCAGTGTGTTGTTGGCGTCACCACGGGCCATGCAGTTCATGCAGGATGGTTGGCGGGTCAGCAGATACTTAGAAGCAGGTGATCGTAGAGTCATAGAGGCAGCGAAAGAATAACTACGAGGGTTGGAACTTTAATAGTGGCAACTATTTACAGGGTGTTTCAAAAATGACCGGTATATTTGAAACGGCAATAAAAACTAAACGAGCAGCGATAGAAATACACCGTTTGTTACAATATGCTTGGGACAACAGTACATTTTCAGGCAGACAAACTTTCGAAATTACAGTAGTTACAATTTTCAACAACAGATGGCGCTGCGGTCTGGGAAACTCTATAGTACGATATTTTCCACATATCCACCATGCGTAGCAATAATATGACGTAGTCTCTGAATGAAATTACCCGAAACCTTTGACAAAGTGTCTGGCGGAATGGCTTCACATGCAGATGAGATGTACTGCTTCAGCTGTTCAATTGTTTCTGGATTCTGGCGGTACACCTGGTCTTTCAAGTGTCCCCACAGAAAGAAGTCACAGGGGTTCATGTCTGGCGACTAGGGAGGCCAATCCACGCCGCCTCCTGTATGTTTCGGATAGCCCAAAGCAATCACACGATCATCGAAATTTTCATTCAGGAAATTAAAGACGCCGGCCGTGCGATGTGGCCGGGCACCGTCTTGCATAAACCACGAGGTGTTCGCAGTGTCGTCTAAGGCAGTTTGTACCGCCACAAATTCACGAAGAATGTCCAGATAGCGTGATGCAGTAATCGTTTCGGATCTGAAAAATGGGCCAATGATTCCTTTGGAAGAAATGGCGGCCCAGACCAGTACTTTTTGAGGATGCAGGGACGATGGGACTGCAACATGGGGCTTTTCGGTTCCTCATATGCGCCAGTTCTGTTTATTGACGAAGCCGTCCAGGTAAAAATAAGCTTCGTCAGTAAACCAAATGCGGCCCACATGCATATCGCCGTCATCAATCCTGTGCACTATATCGTTAGCGAACGTCTCTCGTGCAGCAATGGTAGCGGCGCTGAGGGGTTGCCGCGTTTGAATTTTGTATGGATAGAGGTGTAAACTCTGGCGCATGAGACGATACGTGGACGTTGGCGTCATTTGGACCGCAGCTGCAACACGGCGAACGGAAACCCGACGCCGCTGTCGGATCACCTGCTGCACTAGCTGCGCGTTGCCCTCTGTGGTTGCCGTATGCGGTCGCCCTACCTTTCCAGCACGTTCATCCGTCACGTTCCCAGTCCGTTGAAATTTTTCAAACAGATCCTTTGTTGTATCGCTTTTCGGTCCTTTGGTTACATTAAACCTCCGTTGAAAACTTCGTCTTGTTGCAACAACACTGTGTTCTAGGCGGTGGAATTCCAACACCAGAAAAGTCCTCTGTTCTAAGGAATAAACCATGTTGTCTACAGCACACTTGCACGTTGTGAACAGCACACGCTTACAGCAGAAAGACGACGTACAGAATGGCGCACCCACAGACTGCGTTGTCTTCTATATCTTTCACATCACTTGCAGCGCCATCTGTTGTTGACAAATTGTAACTACTGTAATTTCGAAAGTTTGTCCGCCTGAAAATGTACTGTTGTCCCAAGCATATTGCAACAAACGGTGTATTTCTATCGCTGCTCGTTTAGTTTTTATTGCCGTTTCAAATATACCGGTCATTTTTGAAACACCCTGTATTTACAGCTCGTACAAAATAGATACGTGTTTCGAAGTTTTACTGACCTTCAAAGTAGTCACCAGCATTGTGCATACCCTATTTCCAGCGACGTGGAAGTCGTAGGATACTCTTAGCAGTGCCAGTTGCGTTGACAGTTCGAGCGGCGTGTTCTATTGCCCGACCAATTGTAGCAGTTCTGAAGCGAATGTCGTGAAGTGTTTCCTTCAGTTTAGAAATCGAGTTGAAGTCACGAGGACTTAAGTCAGGGTAGTGCAGTAGGTGGTAGCACTTAGCAGCCCCATCAGTCAAACAAATCAGTTACAGCTTACACTGTACGTGCTGAGCACAGTCCTGCAAAATGATGGTCAGGTCGTGCAGAAAGTGTCATCACTTCTGTCTCTGTGCTGTTCATTTTTGAAACACAACCTACGACCAGCTTGAAGCCTCGAGAACTTCCGTGTTTAAATTTTATTTATACATTCTTTCATAAAAGTAACCTTAGTAATCTCAATTTAAAATCAAGCTACGTTCTTTGGCTGAGATTTGCATTTTGCTTGTTTATTTATGAGTAGTTTCATAATACACTCCTGGAAATGGAAAAAAGAACACATTGACACCGGTGTGTCAGACCCACCCTACTTGCTCCGGACACTGCGAGAGGGCTGTACAAGCAATGATCACACGCACGGCACAGCGGACACACCAGGAACCGCGGTGTTGGCCGTCGAATGGCGCTAGCTGCGCAGCATTTGTGCACCGCCGCCGTCAGTGTCAGCCAGTTTGCCGTGGCATACGGAGCTCCATCGCAGTCTTTAACACTGGTAGCATGCCGCGACAGCGTGGACGTGAACCGTATGTGCAATTGACGGACTTTGAGCGAGGGCGTATAGTGGGCATGCGGGAGGCCGGGTGGACATACCGCCGAATTGCTCAACACGTGGGGCGTGAGGTCTCCACAGTACATCGATGTTGTCGCCAGTGGTCGGCGGAAGGTGCAAGTGCCCGTCGACCTGGGACCGGACCGCAGCGACGCACGGATGCACGCCAAGACCGTAGAATCCTACGCAGTGCCGTAGGGGACCGCACCGCCACTTCCCAGCAAATTAGGGACACTGTTGCTCCTGGGGTATCGGCGAGGACCATTCGCAACCGTCTCCATGAAGCTGGGCTACGGTCCCGCACACCGTTAGGCCGTCTTCCGCTCACGCCCCAACATCGTGCAGCCCGCCTCCAGTGGTGTCGCGACAGGCGTGAATGGAGGGACGAATGGAGACGTGTCGTCTTCAGCGATGAGAGTCGCTTCTGCCTTGGTGCCAATGATGGTCGTATGCGTGTTTGGCGCCGTGCAGGTGAGCGCCACAATCAGGACTGCATACGACCGAGGCACACAGGGCCGACACCCGGCATCATGGTGTGGGGAGCGATCTCCTACACTGGCCGTACACCACTGGTGATCGTCGAGGCGACACTGAATAGTGCACGGTACATCCAAACCGTCATCGAACCCATCGTTCTACCATTCCTAGACCGGCAAGGGAACTTGCTGTTCCAATAGGACAATGCACGTCCGCATGTATCCCGTGCCACCCAACGTGCTCTAGAAGGTGTAAGTCAACTACCCTGGCCAGCAAGATCTCCGGATCTGTCCCCCATTGAGCATGTTTGGGACTGGATGAAGCGTCGTCTCACGCGGTCTGCACGTCCAGCACGAACGCTTGTCCAACTGAGGCGCCAGGTGGAAATGGCATGGCAAGCCGTTCCACAGGACTACATCCAGCATCTCTACGATCGTCTCCATGGGAGAATAGCAGCCTGCATTGCTGCGAAAGGTGGATATACACTGTACTAGTGCCGACATTGTGCATGCTCTGTTGCCTGTGTCTATGTGCCTGTGGTTCTGTCAGTGTGATCATGTGATGTATGTGACCCCAGGAATGTGTCAATAAAGTTTCCCCTTCCTGGGACAATGAATTCACGGTGTTCTTATTTCAATTTCCAGGAGTATATTTCTCTGGTCCACATTTCACATCGATTTATAGTCGTTCCTTGCCTGTTCTGGTTTCTTGTTTTCACAGGTGTTAACTGAACCGTTAATTAAATTTCTTTGATGGGAACGTTATAATTAGTGAAGTGATACTGTGCTTTTTTTGATATTCGTAGTGGAAATACCACCTGGGTGAGTGCAAGGTTTAAAGTACTCACCACTTCTAACTGCTACTTAAAATTCAAATGTTAAATACTAACTGGTCATTCCTTGCATTTATGTGAGCCTGTTAATTTTATATGGTAAAAGAAATTTCTATTAACTTTGAGAAATTGTTTTGTTTAATAAATGTATCTTTTTCTGGAGTGTTACGTTTTTTGAAATCTGGTACATTACCACTCCCAGCTCCTAGCTTGGAGTTCAGATTCGCTTAGCTCGGCACGTCGCCAGGCTGTGGTGAAGTCAGCGCATCGACGAACATGGAGAGCATCGGAAGGCACGACGCAGCAGCAAACTCCAACGTGACTGGCCACGCCTTTAAGCGCAAATACGCGACGAGCCAAAACCCTAGGGTGGGCCCAGTGCAGGAGGCACCCGAGCGCAAATTGCGGACCAAGAACCTCTGGAGAGGCGCCACGAAGTCGGCTGAAGTCAGACAGCAGTTGGTTGCCAGCTGGTTCATGTCCTGGCAGCGTCAGTACCAGGTGTAACCCACGGTCCCGCAGCTGCGGAGGCAGCGTCTAGTAGTAGATGAGGCTGGATGATCCACATCAAGTGGACACCTGGCGTAGAGTACTTCTTAGTGCTGGCTGTGCTGGAGCGGGGGGTGTTTATGGTCCTTCGACCCAGTTCTGTTGTGACAGGACATCCTTTTTGATTACGTAGATCACCGATGTGGCTGAGCACCAGACCAAGGCATGGCGTAATACATGTCACCACTGTGATAATCTGGTCCTCGTCCTATGCTGTGCCGACATTCTCCAGCCCTGGCAGAAGGTAGTCGTCTTAGACATATGGAAACAAAAATTAGTGCCATGGCAGAGACTTCCGTCACGTCAGCGAGCCCGTTTTGTGGATTCTGTCAGGTTACGGACACCGGTTTGGGAAGTAGTGGCGTAACAGTATATAGCTGAAACTTCCTGGCAGATTAAAACTGTGTTCCGGACCGAGACTCGAACTCGGGACCTTTGCCTTTCACGGGCAAGTGCTCAACCAACTGAGCTACCCAAGCACGACTCACGACCCGTCTCCGCAGCTTTAATTCCGCCAGTAACTCGGCTCCTACCTTCCAAACTTCACAGACGTTCTTCTGCTTATCTTGCAGAGCACTTGCCCGCGAAAGGCAAAGGTCCCGAGTTCGAGTCTCGGTCCGGCACACAGTTTTAATCTGCCAGGAAGTTTCATATCAGCGCACACTCCGCTGCAGAGTGAAAATTTCATTCTGGAAACATCCTCCAGGCTGTGGCTAAGCCATGTCTCCGCAATATCCTTTCTTCTGGGAGTGCTAGTTCTGCAACGTATGCAGGAGAACTTGTGTGAAGTTTGGAAGGTAGGAGGCGAGGTACTGGCGGAATTAAAACTGTGCGGACGTGTCGTGAGTCGTGCTTGGGTATCTCAGCTGGTAGAGCACTTGCCCGTGAAAGGCAAAGGTCCCAAGTTCGAGTCTCGATCCGACACATAATTTTAATCTGCCAGTAAGTTTCATATCAGCGCACACTCTGCTGCAGAGTGAAAATTTCATTCAGTATATAGTTGTCCGATTCCTGTCAGCATTATCTGTACGACAGATTAATTATAATCGAAAATATATCATTGGCATAAGCCACATCCAGCACCATTAGGGGTGGGATGGAGGCGTGAAAGGTGTAGTTTCAGGGTTACCGAGATGATTGATGACAGACATGAATACATTTAATCCCAGAGGTTATGGGAGGCTTTAGGCATGGCTAAAACAGAACTTCGGAACCCACTGAGCAATTTCAATCGAACTTGGTGCACACGGGATATAGAGCACAATCTGGTAAAATATACCGCCGGATAAGACACTGTTAGCATCCCTACAAGATTATAGAGCAGTAATTCAACAATCTGTCATTATAAAGCGAACGGCAGTAAGACGCAGTTACATTTGGCAAAACGAAGCTTCAGTCCTTATTTTGTTGATTAACAGTGTTACAGAAACGAATTGTTGGGTTGGTGCATAAAAAGCAAATAAGAGACACCACACATACACGTAACACAGGCTTTGCTCATCAATAATATATTCTCCTTCACTACATACAACAGTCTGCCAACGGTAGGTAAATGGCTCTGAGCACTATGCGGCTTAACTTCTGAGGTCATCAGTCGCCTAGAACTTAGAACTAATTAAACCTAATTAACCTAAGGACATCACACACATCCATTCCCGAGGCAGGATTCGAACCTGAGACCGTAGCGGTCGCTCGGTTCCAGACTGTAGCGCCTAGAACCGCACGGCCACCCCGGCCGGCCCAACGTTGGGTAACTTTTCGTTTCCAGAACTGTAGATATCACACGGTTCTTAGGCGAAGAACACGTCGAGCCATGTTCGGAAAGCATTTTCATACGGGAAGGAAGTTCCTTGAAGGTTGCTCGATTGCGAAAAAGGTGAAAACCTGTAGGCGCAACATCAGGTGAGTAAGGTGTGTGTGTTTTCTGTCAGTCTACCAGAGTGCGGGGGGGGGGGGGGGGGGCTTTATCGTGGAGTAGCATCACTCCACGCAGTTTCCCTGGATGTTGTTCTTGGATTGCACCTGCAGGAGTTCTCAGTAGTTGACAAGAAATGTCAGCAGTGGCGGCTACAGCGGGGGGAACCAGTTCATAGTACA
Source organism: Schistocerca cancellata (assembly GCF_023864275.1). Taxonomy (NCBI): domain Eukaryota; kingdom Metazoa; phylum Arthropoda; class Insecta; order Orthoptera; family Acrididae; genus Schistocerca; species Schistocerca cancellata. The sequence continues at coordinate 1,215,161,947 of NC_064626.1, forward strand.
CCACAACGTCGCTGTTCCACCATATTCATAACATTATCTTTCGTCTCTTGAGGTCGTTGTATGGGAAATTGCTGCTTTGTTTCGGGTCAACCACTACTTTCTTTTCTTTAGCATAAAAACACCACTTCTCGTTACCAGTAACGATACAGGATAGGAATGGTCTGTGTTGATCACGAGCCAATCTACGACGGGGAAGCAGAGATGCACCTGTGACCACCCGCTGATTTATGTGATTTTTGCCTAGAACATACGCTACCTACCGACCTGACTTTTGAACCTTCTGCATTGCATGAAAATACCCCACGATGGTTGAGTGATCACAGTTCATCAAATCTGCCAGTTATCGAGTACACTAACATGGGTGTACATCTACATCTACATCTACATCCATACTCCTCAAGCCACCCGACGGTGTGTGGCGGAGGGTACTTTGAGTACCTCTATCGGTTCTCCCTTCTGTTCCAGTCTCGTATTGTTGGTGGAAAGAAAGATTGTCGGTATGCCTCTGCGTGGGCTCTGATCTCTCTGATTTTATCCTCATGGTCTCTTCGCGAGATATACGTAGGAGGGAGCAATATACTGCTTGACTTCTCGGTAACTGTATGTACTCGAAACTTCAACAAAAGCCGGTACCGAGCTACTAGGTGTCTCTCTTGCAGAGTCTTCCACTGGAGTTTATCTACCATCTCCGTAACGCTTTCGCGATTACTAAATGATCCTGTAACGAAGTGCGCTGCTCTCCGTTGGATCTTCTCTATCTCTTCTATCAACGCTATCTGGCACGGATTAAACACCGGTGAGCAGCATTCAAGCAGTGGGCGAACAAGTGTACTGTAACCTACTTCCTTTGTTTTCGGACTGCATTTCCTTACGATTTTTCCAATGAATCTCAGTCTGGCATCTGCTTTGCCGACGATTAATTTTATATGGTCATTCCACTTTAAATCGGTCCTAATGCCTACTCCCAGATAATTTATGGAATTAACTGTTTCCAGTTGCTGATCTGCTATATTGTAAATGATAAAGGATCTTTCTTTCTACGTATTCGCAGCACAATACACTACATTGAGATTGAATTGCCATTTCCTGCACTATGCGTCAATACGTTGTAGATTCTCCTGCATTTCAGTACAATTTTCCATTGTTACAACCTCTCGATATACTACAGCATCATCCGCAAAAAGCCTCAGTGACCTTTCGATGTTATCCACAAGGTCATTTATATATACTGTGAATAGCAACGGTCCTGCGACGCTCCCCTGCGGCACACCTGAAATCACTCTTACGTTTAAACGATCTTCATCTAACCCCGAAGGTCTTCCTGAACATGCGAGAGTGACTAAAGTCAAAACAATCGTCCTTAAAACGAGAAAACCATTTTATTGCCACGTTCTGTCCAATGGCATCATCCCCATACACGGCGCAAATGCTTCTGGCTGCCTCCGCTGCTGTCATTCAAGCAGAAGAATATGTCGGAAGTGTTCCGGATTTCTCCAAGTGGCACTCCATTTTCTATCGTCCACAGCTCCACTCAAATGATAAAATGACATATGTACACTCACACAGCAACAATGAAGTGCAAATAAAAAATGACAATCAATAAATAAACGCATAGCAACCGGAAAACCAACAGGTAAAACCAAAACTTAAGAAGTTATTCACCAACCTAATGCTAACTCTATCATCAGCTCCTTGTAACTACAGGTCTAAGTGAAAAGTGACCGCTGATATGTATAACGAAACAATATTTGAGCTGAAAGAATTAAATGGGATGCCACTGGCAGATTTTAGAGAAAAAGTAATGCTGCTCAGCATGCCGTTTTCTGTGTCAGAATAACGCCACGTTCATAGGCGACTTTCTCATAAAACCATGAATACACAGAAAAACATTTGCGTCCTGGACAGGGTTAACGGCATTGGACAGAACACCGCCGGGAGATCGCTTTCTCGTTTTATATACACTCCTGGAAATTGAAATAAGAACACCGTGAATTCATTGTCCCAGGAAGGGGAAACTTTATTGACACATTCCTGGGGTCAGATACATCACATGATCACACTGACAGAACCACATGCACATAGACACGGGCAACAGAGCATGCACAATGTCGGCACTAGTACAGTGTATATCTACCTTTCGCAGCAATGCAGGCTGCTATTCTCCCATGGAGACGATCGTAGAGATGCTGGATGTAGTCCTGTGGAACGGCTTGCTATGCCATTTCCACCTGGCGCCTCAGTTGGACCAGCGTTCGTGCTGGACGTGCAGACCGCGTGAGACGACGCTTCATCCAGTCCCAAACATGCTCAATGGGGGACAGATCCGGAGATCTTGCTGGCCAGGGTAGTTTACTTACACCTTCTAGAGCACGTTGGGTGGCACGGGATACATGAGGACGTGCATTGTCCTGTTGGAACAGCAAGTTCCCTTGCCGGTCTAGGAATGGTAGAACGATGGGTTCGATGACGGTTTGGATGTACCGTGCACTATTCAGTGTCCCCTCGACGATCACCAGTGGTGTACGGCCAGTGTAGGAGATCGCTCCCCACACCATGATGCCGGGTGTTGGCCCTGTGTGCCTCGGTCGTATGCAGTCCTGATTGTGGCGCTCACCTGCACGGCGCCAAACACGCATACGACCATCATTGGCACCAAGGCAGAAGCGACTCTCATCGCTGAAGACGACACGTCTCCATTCGTCCCTCCATTCACGCCTGTCGCGACACCACTGGAGGCGGGCTGTACGATGTTGGGGCGTGAGCGGAAGACGGCCTAACTGTGTGCGGGACCGTAGCCCAGCTTCATGGAGACGGTTGCGAATGGTCCTCGCCGATACCCCAGGAGCAACAGTGTCCCTAATTTGCTGGGAAGTGGCGGTGCGGTCCCCTACGGCACTGCGTAGGATCCTACGGTCTTGGCGTGCATCCGTGCGTCGCTGCGGTCCGGTCCCAGGTCGACGGGCACGTGCACCTTCCGCCGACCACTGGCGACAACATCGATGTACTGTGGAGACCTCACGCCCCACGTGTTGAGCAATTCGGCGGTACGTCCACCCGGCCTCCCGCATACCCACTATACGCCCTCGCTCAAAGTCCGTCAACTGCACATACGGTTCACGTCCACGCTGTCGCGGCATGCTACCAGTGTTAAAGACTGCGATGGAGCTCCGTATGCCACGGCAAACTGGCTGACACTGACGGCGGCAGTGCACAAATGCTGCGCAGCTAGCGCCATTCGACGGCCAACACCGCGGTTCCTGGTGTGTCCGCTGTGCCGTGCGTGTGATCATTGCTTGTACAGCCCTCTCGCAGTGTCCGGAGCAAGTATGGTGGGTCTGACACACCGGTGTCAATGTGTTCTTTTTTCCATTTCCAGGAGTGTATATGTGTGTGTGTGACTGCGAGGACTACGCCTCTCAGTATGGGCTAAACGTTTTGTATCTTTGCATCCACACTTCAACACCCTACCTGCTGTCCAGGGAAAAATGGCATAAATGGCTTGCTCTAGCCACAAGCACTTGGAGGCTCTCTCCGTCCGAACGGGCCGTGGAGGGCCCAAAGTTACCGATCGACCGTCGTGACATCCTCAAACGACAGCCGTCACTGGGTGCGGATACCTAAGGGCATGTAGTCAGTACACCGGTCTGCTGGCCGTTGTTAGTTTTCGTGGGTAGTAGCTCTACTTCTTAATCAAGTAGCTCCTCAATTGGCTTCACAAGGGCTCAGTGCAACCCGCTTGCCAACAACGCAGACCCGAATTGTCAGGCATCGAAGTGCTAGCCAAGCCCATACAGCACTTAAACCCGGTGATCTGGTGGTAACTGTGGTGTCACCGCCAGACACCACACTTGCTAGGTGGTAGCTTTTAAATCGGCCGCGGTCCGCTAGTATACGACGGACCCGCGTGTCGCCACTGTCAGTAATTGCAGACCGAGCGCCGCCACACGGCAGGTCTAGTGAGACGTACTAGCACTCGACCCAGTTGTACAGCCGACTTTGCTAGCGATGCTACACTGACAAATACGCTCTCATTTGCCGAGACGATAGTTAGCATACCCTTCAGCTACATTTGCTACGACCTAGCAAGGCGCCGTATTCAATTGCTATAATACTTCTGTATCATCAAGAGCAATGTTCCACAAATGTTCATTAAAGTTAAGTATTCCATAAGCTACGTACTTTTCTTTATAGCATTCATTACGTATCCTGTTTCAGACCTCACGCCAGCCTGCGTGAGCTTATAGCGTGCATTTCGGCCTCCTCTACATACAGTGTTGGCAATTCTGCCGACACTTCAGTAACCCGTGTTACCGCTGCAGCAAGGCACTTGAACCGTGAATTTACTTTCAAAACTTTTTCTTAAGAATTTTTTTTACTTTATTTACTATCGATTCATCAAGAATATTAACACATTTAATCACACTATGTGAGCGTGGAAGTAGTTGCCAGGGAGTAACTGATGAAATCAAAATGAAATTGCTTTTAACAAATGGGAGTTTTATTCCTAAAGGCTTTTTTTTTTAAGAAACAGATTTAAAATTACAAGCAGAAAGCACCCTCTAAATATCAAGTTACAATTTATTCAGAGGCAGTAACAAAACAAATTTTTGAGTGTATGAGCTTTCGGGCTGAGAAACTTGCCGCTCCCTTCTGGCACGGCCGTAGTCACGACCGCTCACAACAACCTCTGAAAGACTACACTGGTGCAAATCTGCAACACATCAGATTACCCTAAAGTAAAAGTTTTAACAATTCACACAAGCACACAAACTATGCACCCCGTAGGAGGGATGGACATGGTACAAACACTAAAATTAAAAGATTAACTTGCCACCGAAGGTGCAACTTCATTTTAACTTCTAAGAAAAGCCTTACGGTGGAAGAGTGGCAACTTTATATACAAAAATGACCTTTTAAATAAAAGTCCATGAATTGCAATCTTGCATAAAATTATACAAGGTTGGTCAAACATGCTCTACAGTACCCATATACCACCTCTCAAGATGATAGGCAAGTTAAAAACATATTTCAGGAATTAGGCCGTTACCCTTCAAGCAATAATAACATATCACCAATTCGTTAACACACCGAATCCGACAAACATGACAAAGGCAGCTCCGAACGACAGACAGACAGTAACAAATGCGGACGAGAGATAGGCGAGCAAGCTGGGGACGAGAGACTGACCAAGAAAACAAGTAGGATTTAACTAGAGTAAATCACACAACATATCACCAATCACTTAACTTTTAATAAACTGCGATTTCTGGCGAAGACCTGGCGCAGCACACCCAAATCGCTCTCCCGAACCATCCGCTGCCAGGCGCTTCAACGGACGCAGGAAGGCGCGCCCATCTCCCGTCTTTCCCGGTCCGCACCAACCGACCGACTGCCCGCTGCTCCGTCCGCGACTGCTGCTTCGTCGCGACTGCCCTCCTGGTGCGTCTCCCACTCACTTCCAGACACACGACGGCGGCAATACTGGCTCGGACCCAACCATGCAGAGGAAACACGCGCACTGGCAAAACGATATCCCTGCACCAGGAAAGGACCGAGCCAAGCTCCACAAGATGGTAACTGAAGGGGTCCAGAAGCGCTCGGAGAACCAGTTACACCACGGCGTCGCAGCTCGCACCGGCCAGACTGATGTTGTGGGTTGACTCCTGTTGCTCTCCTGTCGACTGTGAAGTCACTACTCCTCGCTATACGGCGCGGCCCACTGGACTCACGTGGCGACCTCACATGCGCCGACGCTCAAGACGGACAAAGCATCTCGTGTCTCAGTGCGCGACCGACCAACCGATCGATCCAACCGGCCTTAAAGGTTGATCCGAACGACAGACATACTGGCACTCCAGACGACAGACAGACACTAACTGCCTAACAAAATGCGGACGAGAGACAGACCCAGACTGACCGACTGACCAACTGACTGACTCAGACTGACTCCGACTGCCCAATTGACCAACTGGAGAGCTCATAGCGCCCACCCTTTTTTTTAATATAGTGTGTAGTGTGGACTGAAGAGATCATCCTTGATGACTTATTCTTCTAGGATGGGATGTAAGGATAAAAGGAAAACACTTTATTTATTACACATTCAGTTAGGCTTGGGCACGCAATGGGTCCTTTAGCCTGCTGTCTTTGGTGATGTCTATCTCCTGTGGAGGGTGAAATGTGTCAAGGCTGTTATGTGTGACTGCTTTCTCGTGTTATGACAGATTGCCTATTGGCGGTGAAACGTTATTGACTTCGGTACTCGATACTTGTGCCATCTTGCAGGGTTTACCGTTCCTACCGATTGTAATTGTCGAACTTCGTCCCTAAGGGCATCGATCTTGTCAAAAACTCGTAGAGCCTTGTCATGGACCTTCTCTTGTATAGTGGTCTCGTGGAGTGCGATGCGGATGTCGACGTTTCTTGTCCACCATGGAGCTCCTGTGATCCGCAGCGCTTGGAGTTTGTTGTAGTTGGAGACGCACGTAGTTCCCCACGAGGTGGAGCCATACAACATTGTGGGTTCCACCGTTGCCTTATACAATTGGAGTTTAGTCTTAGGGTTGAGATTCTTACTCTTCAGGAACGGAATCAATGACCTGGCCATCTTCTGGGCTGCCGTCTTCTTGTCGTCAATATGCTGCGTAAAGAGTAATTTTTTGTCAAGGTAGACACCTAGATACTTCACTCCCGCGACCATGGGATAAATTGGTCAGCTATTTGGAGTCTGTCGTTCAGAACTGGTTTCCTCCGTGTGAACAGTGCGCCCCTTAAATGCACGTGAACAGGCAATCTTTCCCCTTTCCCACCAGAGGGAGACACCAAAGCTGCGATTGCCACAGCGGCGCCACCGCCAGAAACGGAGGGCGACTGCTTCACACTACGCGCTGCGGCGCGCTCTTCAAAACAACAATTTTTGCCACGGCTCAGCACTTGAAAGTTTATTTTTTTATTTTTTTGAGTCATCCGTCTCCTGACTATTTGATGTGGCTCGCCACGAATTCCTCTCCTTTGCGAACCTCTTCATCTTAGAGTAGCACTTGCAACCTACGTTCTCAATTTCTTGCTGGATGTATTCCAGTCTCTGTCTTCTGGAGTTTTTACTCTCTACAGCTCCTTCTAGAACTATGGAAGTTATTCCATGGTATCTTAACGGATCCTATCATCCTGTCCCTTCTTTTTGTCAGTGTTTTCCGTAAATTCATTTCTTTTCCAACTCTTTGCAGAACCTCATCATCCCTTACCTCATCAGCTCACCAAACTTTCAACATTCGTCGATTCTCTTCTGTTCCAATTTTCCCACAGTCCATGCTGTGCTCCGAACGTAAATTCTCAGAAACGTCTTCCTCAAATTAAGGAGTATGTTTGATACTAGTAAAGTTCTCTTCTTCAGGAATGCCCTTTTCGCAAGTGCTAGTCTGCTTTTGAGTATTTTGCTACCTAGGTAGCGGAATTCTTTAACTTCATGACCATCAATTCTGGTATTAAGTTTCTCGCTTTTCCCACTTACGCTATTACTCATTACTTTCGTGCTTCTTCGATTTACTCTCAGTCCATGTTCTGTACTTATTAGACTCTTCATTCTATTCAATACATCGTGTAATTTTTCTCCACTTTCACTGAGGATAGCAACGCCATCAGCGAATCGTATCATTGATATCCTTTCACTGGAATTTTAGTTCCACTCATGAACCTGTCATTGCTTTTCGATGTACGGATTAAACAGTCGGGGCGAAAGACTACAGCCCAGTCTTACACCCTTCTTGATCCAAGCAATTGATTATTGGTCTTCCAATCTCATTATTTTCTCTTGGTCCTTGTGCATATTGTACATTACTCGTCTTCCCTATAGCTTACCCCTATTATCCTCAGAATTTCGAACATCTTGTACCATTTGACATTGTCGAACGCTCTTCCAGATTAACAAATCCTGTAGAAGTGCCTCGATTTTTCTTTAGTCTTGCTCCTACTGTCAACCGCAACGACAGAGCTGCCTCACTGGTGTCTTTACCTTTCCTAAAGCCAAACTGATCGTCATCTAACACATCCTCAAGTTTCTTTTCGTTCTTCTGTATAATATTCTAGTCAGAAACTTGGATGCATGAGCTATTAAGCTGATCGTGCTATAACTTTCGCACTTGTCAGCTCTTGCAAACTTTGTAACTGTTTGGATGATATTTCTCCGAAAGTCGGATAGTATATCGCCAGACTTGTACATTCTATACACTCAAGTGAACAGCAGCTTTGTTACTACTTTCCCCAATTATTTTAGGACTTTTGATGGAATGTTATCTATTCCTTCTGCCTTATTTGATCTTAAATCTTCCAAAGCTCTTTTATTAAATTCTGATTCTAATACTGGATCCCCTATCTCTTCTAAATCTACTTCCTTTTCTTCTTCTGTCAAATCAAACAAATCTTCCCCATCTTAGAGTCCTTCAATGTACTCTTTCCACTTATCTGCCATCTCATCTGCATTTAACAGTTGAATTCCTATCGCACTCTTAACGTTACCACCTGGCTTTCAATTTCACCGAAGGCTGTTTCGACTATTTTATACGCGGAGTTAGTCCATCCGACTATCATTTCTTTTCCGATTTCTTCACATTTTTCGTGCAGCCATTTCGCCTTCGATTCCCAGCACTTCCTATTCATTTCATTCCTCAGCAGTTTGTATTTCTGTATTCCTGAGTTTCCCTGAAAATTTTTGTACCTCCTTCTTTCACCGATCAATTGAAGTGTTTCTTCTGTTACCTGCGATTTCTTCGCTGTTACTTTCTTTGTAACTATGCTTTTCCTTGCAACTCCTTTGATTGCCTTTCTTAGAGATGTCCATTCCTCTTCAACTGGACTGCCCGCTAAGCGACTCTTTATTGCTGTATCCACAGTCTTCAGACATCTTCAAACGAATCTCTTCATTCCTTAGTACTTCGGTATCCCATTTCTTTGCGTATTGATTCTTCCTGACTAATCTCAGACTTCAGCCTAATCTTCATCAATCTTAAGCTGTGATCTGAGTCTTTACCTGCTCGTGGGTGCGGCTTACAATACAGTATCTAATTTCGGAATCTCGGTCTGACGATGATGTAATCTAACTGATATCTTCCCGTGTCTCCTGGCCTCTTCCGAGTATACCTTCTCCTATTATGATTCTTGAACAGCGTATCCGCTGAAATTTATTGCAAAACTCAATTATTTTTTCTCCTCTTTCATCCCCAGTACCAAGCCCATATTCTGCGGTACTCCTTTCTTCTACTCCTTTCCAACCGCATTCCAGTCCCCCCTGACTACTGGATTGTCATTTCCCTTTACGTACTGAATTACCTGTTCAGTATCCTCATGGACTTCCTCTGTCTCTTCATCTTCAGCTTGCGACGTCTGCAGGTATACCTCAACTGTCGTTGATGGTGTTGGTTTGCGTGTCGATTCTGATGAGAACAATCGTATCACTGAATTGTTCACAGAACCTCACTCTCTGCACTACGTTGCTAGTTATAACGAATCCCACTCCACTTGTACCACCTTCTGCTTCTGTTGATATTAACCTATACCCATCGAACAAGAAATCGTTGTCTTGTTTCCTTTTCACTTCACGGATTCCCACTATATCTAGATTGAGCCTTTGCATTTCCTTTTTCAGATTCTGTACCTTCCCTACTACCTTCAAACTTCTGACTTTTCAAAAAATGGTTCAAATGGCTCTAAGCGCTACGGGACTTAACATCTTTCATCAGTCCCCTAGACTTAGAATTACTTAAACCTAACTAACCTAAAGACATCACAATATCCATGCCCGAGGCAGGATTCGAACCTGCGACCGTAGCAGCCGCGTGGTTCCGGACTGAAGGGCCTAGAACCTCTCTGCCACAGCGGTCTAACATTCCACTCGCGACTCATAGAATGTTATGCTTTTCGATGGTTTTTTACTCTTTTTCTCTTGGTCTCGTCTCCGTTTGCATTCCCCTCCCGGAGACCTGAATGGGGAACGATTCCGAAATCTTTTCTCGATGGAAAGGCCATCACTACACTTTTCCAATTACACGGCACATGTCCTGTGGATACGCATTATTTGTCGTTAATGAAGTGGTTTCCACTGTCATCTGCATCCTCATGCCGTTGATCATTGCTGATTCCTCCGCCTTTAGGAGTATTTTCCCACCCGAAGGGCAATAGAGTGCCCCTTCGCCCTCTTTGACAAGGCTCTTGGCAGAATGAGGGTGACTTCTCACGCCGTAAGTCTTCGGACGCACTTTTATTGAAAATTTTACGGTGGGTGGGTTCGAATCCGCGGCTGAAGACGGTAATTCTCTTTCTTTACTAAATACCATATCCTTTTTTTTGTTTTTATAACAAACTTTTTCTTTATGGAACCTTCCAGGCGGCCGAAGGGATGGGTGGGGACAAAGTGGGCAGGGGTCGCAACCCCAGGCCTGGCCACCATGTCCCGTTCCCACCCTCCAGAAACCAAGGAAAGCGTGGGGAACGTGGGGTAGACGTATAATGAACATCAATGGTTTATTTATTTTTTATTTATTGTCCATTTTTGTTTCTTTTTAAATTAACATTAATACCACGGAGAACAGCAGGAAACCGGTGTTGTGAAGAGGTGGGCGCAGCAAGAAGTCAGGCTCACTGAGACTCTCGACGCATAGTGTTTCGGAGTGGTACATTACGATGACCAGAGAATACATCGGTTCTAGAGTGGAAGAGGTGCGAATGAACTCTTCATCGCAGGAACGTCCCTGCTCTGGGATGGTTTAAGGAAGACACTGCGAAGGAAATTCGACAAAAATTGTCTGTATTTGGGATTGCAGATAATTGCACCATGGCATTCATGAAGAAATTGACAAAAATCAAGCACGGATATTCTCGCCATCAGAAAACAGTGAGCTGCGTCTCCACAAATCCACTTCACAGAGTTCGTCTCCGCTTGAGGGAAGTATCCCGCGTCCGGAAAGGGAAGCAGTCGAGTATGTATCTGATGAAGAGTCGTGCGGGTAATGAGGGACAACATCTGTCGCACCAGTAAACAGAATCCTCCGCACGCGAGGCGATGCTCGTCTGTGTCCAAAACATCATAGGCGACACACAACGGGGTGTCTGTGCGGTGAATCCCGTGAAGGCGTGATCGGCATACTTGCTTCCCATTGACAGACTGGACATCTCTGGAGAACATAAAAGCATACTACTTGTAATAGCTATAATTATTAAATTGTAAAAAAAATAGTTCAAATGGCTCTGAGCACTTTGGGACTTAACTGCTTAGGTCATCAGTCCCCTAGAACTTAGAACTACTTGAACCTAACTAACCTAAGGACATCACACACATCTATGCCCGAGGCAGGATTAGAAACAGCGACCGTAGCGGTCGCGCAGTTCCAGACTGAAGCGCCTAGAACCGCTCGGCCACAAAGGGCGGCATTAATTTGAAAATGACGTTAACACTGATGTAAAGTTGTTCAGTAGACCGGCCTCAGTCACCAACAGAAATATCTGGACTTATACCTGTTACACCCTACAAGTGTGTGTGTGTGTGTGTGTGTGTGTGTGTGTGTGTGTGTATGTGTGTGTGTGTGTGTTTGTGTGTGTGTCCGAGTGTGAGAGAGAGACACATTTTATTCTAAAGTATTTTTTACTCTAATTATCACAAATAATTATTTTTGTATAATTTGGTTTAATCTCATAATAAACTCAAATAAAAGTCCTGTTACACAAATGTGTCAAATGAAATTTACTTCGACTGAACAACAACATAAATTTTAAAAAATTATTCATTACTTGCTTTTTTTATTTTCTTCGTTGTAAGAGTGATTCAATTCTCTTTTAGCTGATCAATGTTAAATCAGGTAATGAGTTGCTTGTCAAAATTCATTTGCACACAAGTGACTCTAAGGGGCGACCAACACATAACCTAATATAAGAGAAAGGCAACCATTCACCTATACTGGACTGATGTGTGGACCACAGAAATATGCAAAGGAAATAAAACTCACAATATCTTTCGAACTCTTTGACTTTTTATAGTAAAAACACCTTTACTAGCGGACTGATTTGTATAGAGTAGAAAAAAGATAACGGAAAACTGCAAAAGTAATTCAACTAGAAGCCGACCGCGGTGGTCTAGCGGTTCTGGCGCTGCAGTCCAGAACCGCGGGACTGCTACGGTCGCAGGTTCGAATCCTGCCTCGGGCATGGGTGTGTGTGATGTCCTTAGGTTAGTTAGGTTTAAGTAGTTCTAAGTTCTAGGGGACTTATGACCTAAGATGTTGAGTCCCATAGTGCTCAGAGCCATTTGAACCATTTTGAATTCAACTAGAAGAAGAGGAAGAGTTCGAACGCTAGCGTGAATACTGTTTTCTGTTATTTACGTTACTGGGCATTAAAATTGCTACACCAGGAAGAAATGCAGATGATAAACGGGTATTCATTGGACAAATATATTATACTAGAACTGAGATGTGATTACATTTTCACGCAGATTCAGTGCATAGATCCTGAGAAATCAGTACCCAGAACAACCACATCAGGCTCTGATAACGGTCTTGATACGCCTGGCCATTGAGTCAAACTGAGCTTGGATGGCGTGTACAGGTACAGCTGCCCATGCAGCATCAACACGATACCTCAGTTCATCAAGAGTAGTGACTGGCGTATTGTGACGAGCCAGTTGCTCGGCCACCATTGACCAGACGTTTTCAGTTGGTGAGAGATCTGGAGAATGTGCTGGCCAGGGCAGCAGTCGAACATTTTCTGTATCCAGAAAGGCCCGTACAGGACCTGCAACATGCGGTCGTGCATTATCCTGCTGAAATGTAGGGTTTCGAAGGGATCGAATGAAGAGTAGAGTCACGGGTCGTAACACATCTGAAATGTAACGTCCACTGTTCAAAGTGCCGTCAATGCGAACAAGAGGTGACCGAGACGTGTAACCAATGGCACCCCGTATCATCACGCCGGGTGATACGCCGGTATGGGGATGACGAATAAACGCTTCCAATGTGCGTTCATCACGATGTCGCCAAACACGGAACCGCATCATGATGCTGTAAACAGAACCTGGATTCATCCGAGAAAATGACGTTTTGTCATTCGTGCACCCAGGTTCGTCGTTGAGTACACCATCGCAGGCGCTCCTGTCTGTGATGCAGCGTCAAGGGTAACCGCAGCCATGGTCTCCGAGCTGATAGTCCATGCTGCTGCAAACGTCGTCGAACTGTTCGTGCAGATGGTTCTTATCTTGCAAACGTCCCCGTCTGTTGACTCAGGGATCGAGACGTGGCTGCACGATCCGTTACAGCCATGCGGATAAGATACCTGTCTTCTCGACTGCTAGTGACACGAGGCCGTTGGGATCCAGCACAGCGTTCCGTATTACCGTCCTGAACCCACCGATTGCATGTTCTGCTAACAGTCATTGTATCTCGACCAACGCGAGCAGCAATGTCGCGATACGATAAACCGCAATCGCGATAGGCTACAATCCGACTTTTATCAAAGTCGGAAACGTGATGGTACGCATTTCTCCTCCTTACACGAGGCATCACAACAACGTTTCACCAGGCAACGCCGGTCACCTTCTGTTTGTGTATGAGAAATCGGTTGGAAACTTTCCTCATGTCAGCACGTTGTAGGTGTCGCCACCGGCGCCAACCTTGCGTGAATGCTCTGAAAAGCAAAGCTTTTGCATATCACAGCGTCTTCTTCGTGTCGGTCAAATTTCGCGTCTGTAGCACATCATCTTCGTGGTGTAGCAATTTTAATGGCCAGTAGTGTATTTCTATGTTCTACAAATCAGTCTGCTAAGAAAGTATTGTACGAGGAAAAGAACAGGTGCTCGAAAGTTAGTGTAAGTTCTGTTTTCTACTACGTCTTTCTATGCTCTTCAGATACAGGGTGTTTCAAAAATGACCGGTATATTTGAAACGGCAATAAAAACTAAACGAGCAGCGATAGAAATACACTGTTTGTTGCAATATGCTTGGGACAACAGTACATTTTCAGGCAGACAAACTTTCGAAATTACAGTAGTTACAATTTTCAACAACAGATGGCGCTGCGGTCTGGGAAACTCTATAGTACGATATTTTCCACATATCCACCATGCGTAGCAATAATATGGCGTAGTCTCTGAATGAAATTACCCGAAACCTTTGACAACGTGTCTGGCGGAATGGCTTCACATGCAGATGAGATGTACTGCTTCAGCTGTTCAATTGTTTCTGGATTCTGGCGGTACACCTGGTCTTTCAAGTGTCCCCACAAAAAGAAGTCACAGGGGTTCATGTCTGGCGAATAGGGAGGCCAATCCACGCCGCCTCCTGTATGTTTCGGATAGCCCAAAGCAATCACACGATCATCGAAATATTCATTCAGGAAATTAAAGACGTCGGCCGTGCGATGTGGCCGGGCACCACCTTGCATAAACCACGAGGTGTTCGCAGTGTCGTCTAAGGCAGTTTGTACCGCCACAAATTCACGAAGAATGTCCAGATAGCGTGATGCAGTAATCGTTTCGGATCTGAAAAATGGGCCAATGATTCCTTTGGAAGAAATGGCGGCCCAGACCAGTACTTTTTGAGGATTCAGGGACGATGGGACTGCAACATGGGGCTTTTCGGTTCCCCATATGCGCCAGTTCTGTTTATTGACGAAGCCGTCCAGGTAAAAATAAGCTTCGTCAGTAAACCAAATGCTGCCCACATGCATATCGCCGTCATCAATCCTGTGCACTATATCGTTAGCGAATGTCTCTCGTGTGGCAATGGTAGCGGCGCTGAGGGGTTGCCGCGTTTGAATTTTGTATGGATAGAGGTGTAAACTCTAGCGCATTAGACGATACGTGGACGTTGGCGTCATTTGGACCGCAGCTGCAACACGGCGAACGGAAACCCGAGGCCGCTGTCGGATCACCTGCTGCACTAGCTGCGCGTTGCCCTCTGTGGTTGCCGTACGCGGTCGCCCTACCTTTCCAGCACGTTCATCCGTCACGTTCCCAGTCCGTTTAAATTTTTCAAACAGATCCTTTATTGTATCGCTTTTCGGTCCTTTGGTTACATTAAACCTCCGTTGAAAACTTCGTCTTGTTGCAACAACACTGTGTTCTAGGCGGTGGAATTCCAACACCAGAAAAATCCTCTGTTCTAAGGAATAAACCATGTTGTCCACAGCACACTTGCACATTGTGAACGGCACACGCTTACAGCAGGAAGACGACGTACAGAATGGCGCACCCACAGACTGCGTTGTCTTCTATATCTTTCACATCACTTGCAGCGCCATCTGTTGTTGAAAATTGTAACTACTGTAATTTCGAAAGTTTGTCTGCCTGAAAATGTACTGTTGTCCCAAGCATATTGCAACAAACGGTGTATTTCTATCGCTGCTCGTTTAGTTTTTATTGCCGTTTCAAATATACCGGTCATTTTTGAAACACCCTGTAAGTTCGCTATAGATGTGTGGTTGCCTTTTCCTTATTTTACGTATTGTTCTATGCAGGAATGTCCATTTTTGTCATGTAATCTGACACTACTAGAGGCAGAGAGAGAGGAAGGAAGGGAGGGAGAGAGAGTCGTGTGAGATGGGGAGCCAATTGAGCGGCAGAAATCCTCCGCAGCCGGCAGCTGGCAGCAGGCCGCTCGGCATGACTATTTAACCAGCAGCGCAGTGTCGGCTAAACAGGCGCCGCTCGCTGCCGACCTGCTACCCGTTACGGATTCAGCGCCGCGCCGCAGTCGGCCGGCTGACACCAGAAGCCTCTCTGTAAGCGCTGTTACACTCCGCCATCCATTGTCGATGCCAGCAGGTACTCGACCCCGGCAATTAGTTGTCGCCCCGGGGGCGTTCTCAACTTATGTGGTGTAGGTCCCCTTTCGCGCCATGAATTACGCACGCTCGCTGCGACAGGTGACGCTCGTAAACTGCAGCTACCGTCTGCTCCAGCCCTAACCCAAACACCGGTCTATGGATTCCGTAATCGAGAAACATCGTGTTTCCGCAAAAGTTAATTCTGTCTTTCAATTCTGTACCACCAATATGTAACGACACTTGCGCCATTGTCCAGCGTACGACGGGTAGTAATAAAGAATTAGTTATCACATCGATAAAATGAGGTTATGTAATCAATTTTCTGTTCCTGAACAGGTTATAACGTTGTTGCTTTAATTTGCTATGAAAGCGGTGCTGATAGCCAATAAAATGGTTCAAATGGCTCTGAGCACTATGGGACTTAACATCTATGGTCATCAGTCCCCTAGAACTTGGAACTACTTAAACCTAACTAACCTAAGGACATCGCACAACACCCAGCCATTACGAGGCAGAGAAAATCCCTGACCCCGCCGGGAATCGAACCCGGGAACCCGGGCGTGGGAAGCGAGAACGCTACCGCACGACCACGAGCTGCGGGCTGCTAGCCAATAAAAGCGGGTTAAAAGCTGTGAGCTCTCTGGGGAAGTTAACCTTGCATTACTGCGCAACTGTTTCGCCAGGTATCCAGTCTAGCTTACCAAATTCCCAACCAGACTAACATTAATTATAATCTTTTAATAGTCCTACGACAACTGGTGATACAAAGAGAATTTAAATAAAAAGAAATTTATTTTAACATTGATCATTGAAATTTTAGCATATTAAATTTGATTCTTAAATAAACTGGTGCCTTATTTAGGATTGTGGAAAATGTGAGTTTGTAATCTTACGGAACACATCAAATATGGAGCCAAGATTGGGAGACTGCATACAACACTCCACTCATAAAATAACACACGAAGAACGTTGAAACATATGCTAGAGGAAAATTACCACAACCAACCGATTCAATTTTCACCCAAAGAAGTTACGTTCGTAGCACAATCCTGTCCGTCATGTAATTACCACACACTGGTATACTAAATTTATACTAACTCTCTGTGAAATCTTCCCGGAAAGAATAGCTGAGGGCTACTTTGATGATTACACCACATGCTTCACGTGGTCAACTTGGTTTACACAAAGCGTGTAACTCCACAATAATTTTGATAATTAAAATAAATTAGATTGAAAAGTAATTTACAAAAGAAAAACCTCGAACTGGTTACTAACGTCTTACTATTAACCTGATGGGTCAAACAATTATATAAGCACGTGGTAGTGGTCTCACAAAGTACACCCCACGTGGGTTGAACATAAATAAAAGTTGCTATATTGAAAAATATTGGCAAGACGAGATGTTATAATCTCACGCACACTCGCATTTAAGATTGATGATCTTAGTTAGAGTTACTGATCAACACGTGGTTCCACTTTACTCACAAAGTAGTGACAAAGCAACTACTGAAAAACATTCTGAACTTCACACTGGAAATACACTGCGTTGCAATTTAAGATAACATTAGATATTTTAGAGCTAAACCTGAAATAAAGGTGATTAAATTTTCAGTTAGGCTGAACTTAAGAAATCCATTGTCCTACGGACTTACCAGACACGCGCTTAGCCGGAGATCTTACCACTTCAGACGCTCGCCACGGACAGACTGACCTGGTCCCTTCCTGAGGGGGGCTCACAAATACAAACGGAAGTGGCCAGAGGGGCAGCTTCCTATACCAACATGACAAGCGACGGACAGGACCATACTAAGGATAGAAACCTCTTTGCTTTTAGAAAGCGTAGCTACCTGTTCCGACGTTGGTCCTACTGTTCTCTAGCAGACAGCCTTGTCTGCTACCCTCAAGCATGCAACTAGAAATACATTTGCTCATTCATCTTCTCACACAGAAGGGAAGGGGGATGACAGTATCTTATCATATACAGTATATAAAAGAAAGCGGATGAAGGTTCCGTATGAGACTGTGTGACATGAATTACATATAAACTGTGTTTTAAAGTGTAGTAGTGTGACAGATCGTTCTTGTTTGTGTGTAAAAGTAACACGTTCCACTACTCAGTCTCCTCCCATTTAGTCAGAAACGCCACAGTAAATTTAGAAGAGGAATTTATGCCGTAAATGACAACAGATTTAAGAAATTAACATGAAAGGAATCCAACAGAGACCTTTCAAGGTACATTTACATAGTCATGTTACACAGCACGGTAATGATGCATTTCGCTATAGATCTCACCTAATGATAAATTGTAGTATCATGCGGCAACTCAGTTTCTCCACCTGAAGGGGAACAACGTTTGAACATCAAATGAAACTACGAGTATATGCTGCAAGAGACCTTTTGAAGTCTCGTGCACCTATAATGCATACAGGGTGGTCCACTGATAGCGACCAGGCCAAATATCTCACGAAATAAGCGTCAAACGAAAAAACTATAAAGAACGAAACTCGTCTAGCTTGAAGGGGGAAACCAGATAGTGCTACTGCTGGCCCGCTAGATGGCGCTGCCATAGGCAAACGCATATCAACTGCGTTCTTTTAAAATAGGAGCCCGCATTTTTATTGCATATTCTTGTAGTACCTAAAGAAATATGAATGTTTTAGTTGGATCACTTTTTTCGCTTTTTGATAGATGGCGCTGTAATAGTCACAAACGTATAAGTACATGGTATCACATAACATTCTGCCAGAGCGGACGGTATTTGCTTCGTGATACATTACCCGTGTTAAAATTGACCGTTCACCAATCGCGGGAAAGGTCGATATCGTGTTGATGTATGGCCATTGTGATCAAAATGCCCAACGGGCGTGTGCTATGTATGCTGCTCGGTATCCTAGACGACATCATCCAAGTGTCCGGGAGCGTTCGCCGGATAGTTACGTTATTTAAGGAAACAAAGTGTTCAGCCACATGTGAAACGTCAACCACGACCTGCAACAAATGATGATGCCCAAGTAGGTGTTTTAGCTGCTGAGGCGACTAATCCGCAAATCAGCAGCAGAAAAATTGCGCGAGAATCGAGAATCTAAAAAACGATAATGCTACATCAATGTCGATTGCACCCGTACCATATTTCTATGCACCAGGAATTGCATGGCGACGACTTTGAACGTCGTATACAGTTCTGCCACTGGGCACAAGAGAAATTACGGGACGATGACAGATTTTTTTGCACGCGTTCTATTTAGCGACGAAGCGTCATTCACCAACAGCGGTAACGTAAACCGGTATAATGTGCACTATTGGGCAACGGAAAATCCACGATGGCTGCGACAAGTGGAACATCAGCGACCTTGGCGGGTTAATGTATGGTGCGGCATTATGGGAGGAAGGATAATTGGTCCCCATTTTATCGATGGCAGTCTAAATCGTGCAATGTATGCTCATTTCCTACGTAATGTTCTACCGATGTTACTACAAGATGTTTCACTGCATGACGGCATGGCGATGTACTTCCAACATGATGGATGTCCAGCACGTAGCTCGCGTGCGATTGAAGCGGTATTGAACAGCATATTTCTTGACAGGTGGATTGGCCCGCATGTTTACTGGATCTGACGTCCCCGGATTTCTATCTGAGGGGAAACTTGAAGGATATTTGCTATCGTGATCACCCGACAACGCCTGACAACATGTGTCAGCGCATTGTCAATGCATGTGCGAACATTACGGAAGGCGAACTACTCGCTGTCGAGAGGAATGTCGTTACACGTATTGCCAAATGCATCGAGGTTGACGGACATCATTTTGAGCACTTATTGCATTAATGTGGTATTTACACGTAATCACGCTGTAACAGCATGCGTTATCAGAAGTGATAAGTTCACAAAGGTACATGTATCACATTGGAACAACCGAAATAAAATGTTCCATCGTACCTACGTTTTGTATTTTAATTTAAAAAAACCTACCTGTTACGAACTGTTTGTCCAAAATTGTGTGCCATATGTTTGTGACTATTACAGCGCCATCTATTACAAAGCGAAAAAAATGGTCCAACTAAAACATTCATATTTCTTTACGTACTACACGAATATGCAATAAAAACTGGGGTTCCTATTTAAGAAAACGCAATTGATATCCGTTTGACCTATGGCAGCGCCATCTAGCGTGCCAACCATAGTGCCATCTGGTTTCCCCCTTCAAGCTAGACAAGTTTCCTTCTTTGTAGTTTTTTCGTTTGACGCTTATTCCGTGAGATATTTGGCCCGGTCACGATCAATGGACCACCCTGTACATACGAATATTGAAGCGACTGATGAAAATATGTACCAAGGTTGGGATTCGAAATGGGGTCTCCCACTCACTAAGCAGATGCGCTAACCACTACGTCAGCCTGGCACGGTAGCTCTGCACAACCGCACAGACGACCCTAGCATGCCTCCCTCCTGAATCCAAACTCCCATTCACATCTCACTTTTCATTCGTCACTTCAGTCCATATACACCATAGACGTTTGAGACTTGAAAAGATCTCTTGAACCACATAGCTTCATTTCATTAAAGCACCTATGTTCAAATGGCTCTGAGCACTATGGGACTTAACACCTGAGGTCATCAGTCCAAGTGGTTCAAATGGCTCTGAGCACTATGCGACTTAACTTCTGAGGTCATCAGTCGCCTAGAACTTAGAACTAATTAAACCTAACTAACCTAAGGACATCACACACATGCGTGCCCGAGGCACGATTCGAACCTGCGACCGTAGCGGTCGCTCGGTTCCAGACTGTAGTGCCTAGAACCGCACGGCCACTCCGGCTGGCAAAGCACCTATGTCTCGGTCTCAGGGAGGATGTCTTGTTTCGTTGTAGGCTAAGATGTTGTTGTTGTTGTGGTCTTCAGTCCTGAGACTGGTTTGATGCAGCTCTCCATGCTACTCTATCCTGTGCAAGCTTCTTCATCTCCCAGTACCTACTGCAACCTACATCTTTCTGAATCTGCTTAGTGTATTCATCTCTTGGTCTCCCCCTACGATTTTTACCCTCCACGCTGCCCTCCAATACTAAATTGGTGATCCCTTGATGCCTCAGAACATGTGCTACCAACCGATCCCTTCTTCTGGTCAAGTTGTGCCACAAACTTCTCTTCTCCCCAATCCTATTCAATACTTCCTCATTACTTATGTGATCTACCCATCTAATCTTCAGCATTCTTCTGTAGCACCACATTTCGAAAGCTTCTATTCTCTTCTTGTCCAAACTATTTACCGTCGATGTTTCACTTCTATACATGGCTACACTCCATACAAATACTTTCAGAAACGACTTCCTTGACACTTAAATCTATACTCGATGTTAACAAATTTCTCTTCTTCAGAAACGCTTTCCTTCCCATTGCCAGTCTACATTTTATATCCTCTCTACTTCGACCATCATCAGTTATTTTGCTCCCCAAATAGCAAAACTCCTTTACTACTTTAAGTGTCTCATTTCCTAATCTAATAGGCTAAGATACTATTACAATACAGCTGGAGAACCTTACAATGCTGTTCGAATTTAGGGGGAACGCCAAGTGGGCTGAAGCGTGAACGGGACTTTGGACTGACGACGGAGGCGTCCTAGGGTTCTCCGTGCGGTTGTGCTAAGTCAGTGTGCCAGAATGTTACAGTGGACAGTACATCTACCTAGTAAGCAGGAGACTCGGGTTTGAACTCCGGCCTTGCTACAAATTTTCATCTTGTCTAAATCATTTTGCATTTGGTTTTGATCACCAGATAGTCATAGGCCTTGCCGCAGTGGTAACGCCGTTTCCCGTCAGATCACCGAAGTTAAGCGCTGTCGGGCTGGGCCGGCACTTGGATGGGTGACCATCCGGTCTGCCGAGCGCTGTTGGGAAGCGGGATGCACTCAGCCCTTGCGAGGCAAACTGAGGAGCTCCTTGAATGAGAAGTAGCGCCTCCGGTCTCGTAAACTGGCGTACAGCCGGGAGAGCTGGCCACATGCCCCTCCATATCCGCATCCAGTGACGCCTGTGGTCTGAGGATGGCACGGCGGTCGGTCGGTACCGTTGGGCCTTCCAAGGCCTGTTCGGACGGAGTTTAGTTTTTTTGGTTGAAATGGTTCAAATGGCTCTGAGCACTATGGGACTTAACATCTATGGTCATCAGTCCCCTAGGACTTAGAACTACTTAAACCTAACTAACCTAAGGACAGCACACAACACCCAGCCATCACGAGGCAGAGAAAATCCCTGACCCCGCCGGGAATCGAACCCGGGAACCCGGGCGTGGGAAGCGAGAACGCTACCGCACGACCACGAGATGCGGGCAGTTTTTTTGGTCACCAGATGACTTTACAAGACGGTATACGACAGCATCATCTGCAAACAATCTAAGAGGCTGTTCAGGTTGTCTCCCAAATCGTTTATGGAGACCAGGAACAGCAGCGTGCCCATAATACTTCCTTGAGAAAGCTTATAATACATCAGCGCTGTTACAGCATACACGGAATTTTACAGCAACAGCGAGCTATTACAGGACACAGTGGTTATGTAGCGCGCGCTTCCGTTATGATCAGACAAGTCTGAACGACGAGGAACAAAGTGGCAGACCATCTCTGTGGAGACGCGTGTGTCGTAACACAACTGGACGCTCTGTTTCGGGAACATCATCACATCACAATCGAGACAACAGTGTAAAACTGAAAATCAATCTGCCATCAGTTCGCAGCATCCTGCACGATAACTTGAACACTAAAAAAGTCGCCTCGTGCTCGGTTCCAAGTCTTCTAAACTGTATTCAAATCGCCCGCAGCGGAAATGTTAAAGCTGTGTCACGCCAACCAGAACCCTTTTTTAGCCGCCTTATCACCATGGTGGAGTTCTGGCAGCGTCACTACAGGCCCGCGGAATAGCGAGCAATACAAGACTAACCACTGCCAAAATGTGGATTAAAATAACATTCTAGATCGAAATAATATGTTATAAATGGCCGAACTCAGAAAATGTTGTTGTTGTAAAACAAGTAGCTCTTCATTGCCACGAAGTAATGAGTGCTATCGACACAGTATGTCATAGTGATCCCAAATTTTTGCATTCCAGAAGGCCTTTGACACAGTTCCTCACAAGGAACTTCTAATAAAATTGCTTTCCTATGGAATATCGTCTCATTTGTGCGACTGGATTCGTGATTTTCTGTAATTAATTTTTTTTGAATTAATGTGTTGCTTTCTCCAAGGAAGTGTTATAGGCATTCTGCTGTTCGTCATCTACAGGGTGTTTCAAAAATGACCGGTATATTTGAAACGGTAATAAAAACTGGGAAACTCTATAGTACGATATTTTCCACATATCCACCATGCGTAGCAATAATATGGCGTAGTCTCTGAATGAAATTACCCGAAACCTTTGACAACGTGTCTGGCGGAATGGCTTCACATGCAGATGAGATGTACTGCTTCAGCTGTTCAATTGTTTCTGGATTCTGGCGGTACACCTGGTCTTTCAACTGTCCCCACAGAAAGAAGTCACAGGGGTTCATGTCTGGCGAATAGGGAGGCCAATCCACGCCGCCTCCTGTATGTTTCGGATAGCCCAAAGCAATCACACGATCATCGAAATATTCATTCAGGAAATTAAAGACGTCGGCCGTGCGATGTGGCCGGACACCATCTTGCATAAACCACGAGGTGTCCGCAGTGTCGTCTAAGGCAGTTTGTACCGCCACAAATTCACGAAGAATGTCCAGATAGCGTGATGCAGTAATCGTTTCGGATCTGAAAAATGGGCCAATGATTCCTTTGGAAGAAATGGCGGCC
This sequence comes from Schistocerca cancellata, assembly GCF_023864275.1. Lineage (NCBI taxonomy): Eukaryota > Metazoa > Arthropoda > Insecta > Orthoptera > Acrididae > Schistocerca > Schistocerca cancellata. Next base: position 1,215,185,558 of record NC_064626.1, read on the forward strand.
CAGACCAGTACTTTTTGAGGATGCAGGGACGATGGGACTGCAACATGGGGCTTTTCGGATCCCCATATGCGCCAGTTCTGTTTATTGACGAAGCCGACCAGGTAAAAATAAGCTTCGTCAGTAAACCAAATGCTGCCCACATGCATATCGCCGTCATCAATCCTGTGCACTATATCGTTAGCGAATGTCTCTCGTGCAGCAATGGTAGCGGCGCTGAGGGGTTGCCGCATTTGAATTTTGTATGGATAGAGGTGTAAACTCTGGCGCATGAGACGATACGTAGACGTTGGCGTCATTTGGACCGCAGCTGCAACACGGCGAACGGAAACCCGAGGCCGCTGTTGGATCACCTGCTGCACTAGCTGCGCGTTGCCCTCTGTGGTTGCCGTACGCAGTCGCCCTACCTTTCCAGCACGTTCATCCGTCACGTTCCCAGTCCGTTGAAATTTTTCAAACAGATTCTTTATTGTATCGCTTTTCGGTCCTTTGGTTACATTAAACCTCCGTTGAAAACTTCGTCTTGTTGCAACAACACTGTGTTCTAGGCGGTGGAATTCCAACACCAGAAAAATCCTCTGTTCTAAGGAATAAACCATGTTGTCCACAGCACACTTGCACGTTGTGAACAGCACACGCTTACAGCAGAAAGACGACGTACAGAATGGCGCACCCACAGACTGCGTTGTCTTCTATATCTTTCACATCACTTGCAGCGCCGTCTGTTGTTGAAAATTGTAACTACTGTCATTTCGAAAGTTTGTCCGCCTGAAAATGTACTGTTGTCCCAAGCATATTGCAACAAACGGTGTATTTCTATCGCTGCTCGTTTAGTTTTTATTGCCGTTTCAAATATACCGGTCATTTTTGAAACACCCTGTACATAAACGATGTCTGAGACTATCTGATCAGCCCTCTTCAATTTTCTGCAGGTGGTGCTGTAGCTTACAGTCTTGTAAAGTCATCAAGTGATCAAAACCAACTGCAAATCGATTTAGACAAGGTATCTGTATGGCGAAAGTGGCAATTGACCCTAAATAATGAAAAATGTGTCCACCTCCTTAGCTGAGTGCTCAGCGAGTTGGAGTGCCATGTAGAAGGCCCGATCGGAGATTTTCCCCGCTCGGGGACTATGTGTTGCGTTGTTCTCATCATCATCTAGTCGTCACTGACACGCAAGTCAAGTGGAAAGACTTGCAACTCGGCTGCCGAACTTCGCAGGTGTGGACTCCTGGTCATCAGTGCTATACCGTCTTTCATTTCATTTTCAATGAAAAGTGCAAAGTCATCCACATGAGTACTGAAAGTAATCCACTACATTTCGGTTACACGATATGTCACACAAATCTGAAGACTGTAAATGCAGCTAAATACTTAGGGATTACAATTACGAACAACGTAAAATGGAAGGATCACACAGATAATGTTATGGGGAAAGCAGACCAAAGACTGCGATTTACTGGCAGAAAGAAAACGTAACAGCTCTATTAAAGACAGTGCTTACACTAAGCTTGACCGCCCTCTTCTGGAGTACTGCTGAGTAGTGTGAGATATGCATCGGTTAGGACTGACATAGGACATCGATAAAGTCCAAAGAAGGGTATCGGAGGGTGGCAATCGTTAAAACAAAGGCGTCTTTTTGTTGTGATAGGATATTCTCAAGAAATTTCAATCACAACTATCTCCTCAGCGTGTGAAAATACTGTCGTGGCGCCCACCTATACAGTGAGGAACGATCGTCACAATAAAATAAGAGAAATCAGAGCTCACACAGGAAGATTCAAGAGTTCGTCTTTCCCGCTCTATTCGAGATTGGAACGGTAGAGAAATCGCTTGAAGATGGTTCGATGAACCCTCTGCCAAGTACTTATTGCGAACTGCAGAGTAATCGTGTAGAAATGGATGTAAATGTTCACCATTTCTGTCACAATCTTCCATGTGTCACAAAAGCCTGCCAACACTGTGATGCTCTTGTTTGCGTATGTTTCATATGCCATGTTGAACGTAACTGGTACAGCTCCCACAAACTTAAGCAACATTGTGGGGTTAGTTATTTAGTGTATAGTGTTTTAGGATGTTGAGCTGCGAGATCATCAGCGCGCTACATTGTAGATTGCGTTGTAAGTGTGTTTTGAAATCAATCCTTTTTCTGGACACTGTTTTTCTGTCATTGCGGTGAGAACGACTATCGGCTTCACGTACGTCTATAGGAATTCAAGGACGTCGGCGTATTTCATTCGTGATTTCTTCTCTAGTCGTCATCTGAGTTGCAACGTACCTCTGATGCAACATCTCAACGTGTTCTGGTTGAAACTGCCCCTTGCTGTGTAAAGAATGACAGTGCTGGAAAAACTCTTACGTTATTTGATTTTCAAACAGCTGAGCAAAACTGAACGTACTCAGACCTCTCTTTACTTATTGTGATTATCACTAAACTGACACACAATATTTTTTAGCGCAACGCAATCTGACTTTCAATAATCCCTACAAAAGAATGGCCCTGACTAACAATAACCCATGCCATTCATGAATCACTTACCTCACAAAACTCTTCGTTACTGGAACTACTGCAATACAGCAAGCGCCAATACTGCCAGCTAAGTAAAAGATTCTAACTACTGAAGGCACTACTACTGATAGGCATAGTTAGCAAATGAAAGATCTTCATAGAGAACAAACAATGTATTTACCCTAATAGTGTTCAAAAACCATTATATATCAGTTCATGACATCCAGTCTTACAGATTTCCTTTTCTGACGGACACACGTACAGATCGCCCGCTCTCTAAACTCTGGCATCTCTCTCCCCGCATCCACCACTGCTGGCTGCTCACCTCCAACTGCGCAACGCTACGCGCTGTTCACATCCAACTGCCCAACACTACAATAGAGAATATTCCAATAATGAGTCCAACCATCCACAGCCTGCACACAGCGCAATCAGCGATTTTGATACAGAGCACTACGTGGCGTTACCAACATACAAACCTAAACAGCCTACTTACATGGGGCTTCGTGCCTGAAGGTATCGACTAGGAAACTCGTTCACACACTGCTTCAAGGCCACGCTGCCGCCCGTCTAATAACGGGAAGTAAACAGTAGCATTCTCATGTTGGGTTGGGTAGGGAACACATTATCACTGCGGAACGGAGGTTGCACGCGATGAGAAATAAAACAAGTAATTAAATATGTACATATATTTACATAAAGTTGAAGACTTCTCAGGTTACGAGTGGAAAACGTTATGACAAGTCACTCAGGATCCTGTGATTTTCCATCTTGGACGCGACGCGTTAAAGCTAGGACTGTAATTTTTTTAATGTTCCGTGAAATTGTACCTGTCATATTTCCCATTCTACGCCCTGTACATTTCGGCCGTCCGTCGCTACCGCCTTCTGAATTCAGTACGCAGGCATCTCACAACCACAAAGTGCCACCGTGCTCTTTTAAACAGGAAAGCTTGGCGTGCATGTGGGCGGGGCAAGATATCGCGTATCGCGGCGCAGTTAATATTCCGCCGTTGGAGCGGCCATTATCACTTCCCGGGAAACTGTCGGCGCTATATTGCAGCACGCTCGCCGCTCGCTCTCGAGTGGCCTTCCTGGAAGGCACCCCCCCCCCCCCGCCCCCCCCCCCCTCACCAACCGTGCCCAGTGCCAGTGCCATACAACTACGTCCCTCCCTCACCTCTCACTCTCTCTACATTGGCTTTAACAACACGTGGCTCCACGCGTAGATTGTACGGATATTAAATGACACAAATTTCATTATGTGATTCATATCAACTTTTGTGCTGAAATGTACGATGAGTATGCAGTAAAGCAGTTAGTATAGGTAGATTACTTTACACAACACTTGGTATTAATGTACCATTTACGAAGAATTAATGAAATGAGATCGACAGGAAGTGCAAAATGGCTAAGCAGGCATGGCTAGAGGACAAATATAAGGATGTAGAGGCTTATCTCACTAGGGGTAAGATAGATACTGCCTACAGGAAAATTAAAGAGACCTTTGGAGAAAAGGGAACCACTTGTATGAATATCAAGAGCTCAGATGGAAACCCAGTTCTAAGCAAAGAAGGGAAAGCAGAAAGGTGGAAGGAGTATACAGGGTGTTACAAAAAGGTACGGCCAAACTTTCAGGAAACATTCCTCACACACAAAGAAAGAAAATATGTTATGTGGGCATGTGTCCGGAAACGCTTACTTTCCATGTTAGAGCGCATTTTATTACTTCTCTTCAAATCACATTAATCATGGAATGGAAACAGACAGCAACACAACGTACCAGCGTGACTTCAAACACTTTGTTACAGGAAATGTTCGAAATGTCCTCCGTTAGCGAGGATACATGCATCCACCCTCCGTCGCATGGAATCCCTGATGCGCTGATGCAGCCCTGGAGAATGGCGTATATTATCACAGCCGTCCACAATACGAGCACGAAGAGTCTCTACATTTGGTACCCGGCGTTGCGTAGACAAGAGCTTTCAAATGCCCCCATAAATGAAAGTCAAGACGGTTGAGGTCAGGAGAGCGTTGAGGCCATGGACTTGGTCCGCCTCTACCAATCCATCGGTCAGCGAATCTGTTGTTGAGAAGCGTACGAACACTTCGACTGAAGTGTGCAGGAGCTCCATCGTGCATGAACCACGTGTTGTGCCGTACTTGTAAAGGCACATGTTCTAGCAGCACATGTCCCGTATGAAATCATGATAACGTGCTCCATTAAGCGTAGGTGGAAGAACATGGATCCCACTCATGACATCACCAACAATGCCTGCCCAACCGTTCACAGAAAATCTGTGTTCATGACGTGATTGCACAATTGCGTGCAGATTCTCGACAGCCCACACATGTTGATTGTGAAAATTTACAATTTGATCACGTTGGAATGAAGCCTCATCCGTAAAGAGAACATTTGCACTGAAATGAGGATTGACACATTGTTGAATGAACCATTCGCAGAAGCGTACCCGTGGAGGCCAATCAGCTGCTGATAGTGCCTGCACACGCTGTACATGGTACGGAAACAATTGGTTTTCCCGTAGCACTCTCCATACAGTGACGTGGTCAACGTTACCTTGTACAGCAGCAACTTCTCTGACGCTGACATCAGGGTTATCGTCAACTGCACGAAGAATTGCCTCGTCCATTGCAGGTGTCCTCGTCGTTCTAGGTCCTCCCCAGTCGCGAGTCATAGGCTGGAATGTTCCGTGCTCCCTAAGACGCCAATCAATTGCTTCGAACGTCTTCCTGTAGGGACACCTTCGTTCTGGAAATCTGTCTTGATACAAACTTACCGCGCCACGGCTATTGCCCCGTGCTAAATCATACATCAAATGGGCATCTGCCAACTCCACATTTATAAACATTGCACTGACTGCAAAACCACGTTCGTGATGAACACTAACCTGTTGATGTTACGTACTGATGTGCTTGATGCTAGTACTATAGAGCAATGAGACGCATGTCAACACAAGCACCGAAGTCAACATTACCTTCCTTCAATTGGGCCAACTGGTGGTGAATCGAGGAAGTACAGTACATACTGACGAAACTAAAATGAGCTCTAACATGGAAATTAAGCGTTTCCGGACACATGTCCACATAACACCTTTTCTTTATTTGTGTGTGAGGAATGTTTCCTGAAAGTTTGGCCGTACCTTTTTGTAACACCCTGTATAGAGGGTCTATACAAGGGCGATGTACTTGAGGACAATATTATGGAAATGGAAGAGGATGTAGATGAAGATGAAATGGGAGATATGATACTGCGCGAAGAGCTTGACAGAGCACTGAAAGACCTAAATCGAAACAAGGCACCGGGAGTAGACAACATTCCATTAGAACTACTGACAGCCTTTGGAGAGCCAGTCCCGACAAAACTCAACCATCTCGTGAGCAAGATGTATGAGACAGGCGAAATACCCTCAGACTTCAAGAAGAATATAATAATTCCAATCCCAAAGAAAGCAGGTGTTGACAGATGTGAAAATTACCAGACTATCAGTTTAATAAGCCACAGCTGCAAAATACTAACGCGAATTATTTACAGACGAACGAAAAACTGCTAGAAGACGACTTCCGGGGAGGTTAGTTTGGATTCCGTAGAAATACTGGAACACGTGAGGCAATACTGACCTTACGACTTATCTTAGAAGCTAGATTAAGGAAAGGCAAACCTACGTTTCTAGCATTTGTAGAGTCAGAGAAAGCTTTTGGCAATGTTGACTGGAACACTCTCTTTCAAATTCTAAAGGTGGCAGGGGTAAAATACAGGGAGCGAAAGGCTATTTACAATTTGTACAGAAACCAGATGGCAGTTATAAGAGTTGAGGGGCATGAAAGGGAAGCAGTGGTTGGGAAGGGAGTGAGACAGGGTTGTAGCCTCTCCCCGATGTTATTCAATCTGTATATTGAGCAAGCAGTAAAGGAAACAAAAGAAAAATTTGAAGTTGGTATTAAAATCCACGGAGAAGAAATAAAAACTTTGAGGTTCGCCGATGACATTGTAATTCTGTCAGAGACAGCAAAGGGCTTGGAAGAGCAGTTGAACGGAATGGACAGTGTCTTGAAAGGAGGATATAAGATGAACATCAACAAAAGCAAAACGAGGATAATGGAATGTAGTCGAATTAAGTCGGGTGATGCTGTGGTAATTAGATTAGGAAATGAGACACTTAAAGAAGTAAAGGAGTTTTGCTGTTTGGGGAGCAAAATAACTGATGATGGTCGAAGTAGAGAGGATATAAAATGTAGACTGGCAATGGCAAGGAAAGCGTTTCTGAAGAAGAGAAATTTGTTAACATCGAGTATAGATTTAAGTGTCAGGAAGCCGTTTCTGAAAGTATTTGTATGGAGTGTATCCATGTAGGGAAGTGACACATGGACAATAAATAGTTTGGACAAGAAGAGAATAGAAGCTTTCGAAATGTGGTGCTTCAGAAGAATGTTGAAGATTTGTTGGATAGATCACGTAACTAATGAGGAGGTATTGAATAGGATTGGGGAGAAGCGAAGTTTGTGGCACAACTTGACTACAAGAAGGGATCGGTTGGTAGGACATGTTCTGAGGCATCAAGGGATCACCGGTTTGGTACTGGAGGGTAGCGTGGAGGGTAAAAATCGTAGAGGGAGTCCAAGAGATGAATACACTAAGCAGATTGAGAAGGATGTAGGTTGCAGTAAGTACTGGGAGATGAAAAAGCTTGCACACGATAGAGTAGCATGGAGAGCTGCATCAAACCAGTCTCAGGACTGAAGACCACAACAACAACAATGAGTAGTTACCAGCGTAGATGACACTGATGAATAAGATTATTCTCTTATTTATTTAACAAAGAAATTCGCCAAACTGCCGTGCAGATTAAAATGTTACTTTATTTTATTTTCGCTAGCAGTTTCAGAAATTCAGCATGCCAACTTCAGTCCCCAATGCACCTCTGAAAAATTATCCATCGTCCACAGTGGATCAACAGCAATGCACCTCTGAAAAATTATCCAACGTCCACAGTGGATCAACAGAGACGTTATTTTCTGTTTGCATGTTGTGTGATTTCAGCTAAATCGAAGCGCAATGGTGACTTCTTCATTCCAGAAGCAAGTCAAGATGGGTTTTGCCTACGGTGAAGCACGCGGAAACGGTCGAGATGCCGCACAGATTTACCGACCTACTTACATTATCCAGTTCACAAAATTTTTGCATTCAACTCTCGCCGTTTGTGTAGTCGCGGATCCTTGCAGAGAGATGAACATTCCGGGCTGCCGCGGGATGTTCATGCACCGCTCTGGAACAAAGGGATGATTCCGTCAGACAGCATACCTGGGTGTTTTGACTTTATAGCACGCCGCAGTTCCTGCGAAGTGTGTTCGTAACGCTGCGCAATGATTCTAAGCTCGAGGAACTCGACGAGCAGAGGGCCCAGTAGTCGATGAAGAAACTCGTCACGACCTTACCGTTACTTGTGTCAACACAACTGAATGTCTTTGGCAGCGGAGGTGCGGGTGTTTCCACTGTTGTCTTTGTCCTTTGCCCTCAAGCTGTCGGAAAGCTGTCGAACGGAGATTAGTGAACACAGGGTTGTCGTAGCGAGATTGAATATTGCAATCACAAAATCCTCCAAAAATAAGCGAAAAATATGCCAATTCAAAAAAGCAGATAAAAATTCACTTGACGCCTTCCTGAGAGACAATCTCTACTCATTCCAAATTAATAATATAAGTGTAGACCAGATGTGGCATAAATTCGTAGAAATGGTATCGGCAGCAATTGAGAGATTTATACCAAATAAATTAACAAACGACGGATCTGATCCTCCTTGGTACACAAAACGGGTTAGAACACAGACGCAAAATCCCCAGGATTGGCGATCTTTTATAGAAGCTCGAAATTTAGCGCGAACTTCAATGCGAGATGCTTATAACAGTTTCTACAACCAAACCTTGTCTGGAAACCTGTCAGAAAATCCAAAGAGACTCTGGACGTCTGTGAATTATGTTAGCGGCAAGAAACAATCAATGTCTTCTCTGTGCGAGAGCAATGGAGATACTAGCGAACACAGTGCTGCCAAAGCAGAGTTACTAAACACAGCTTTCCGAAATACCTTCACAAAAGAAAATGGCTCTGAGCACTATGGGACTCAACATCTTAGGTCATAAGTCCCCTAGAACTTAGAACTACTTAAACCTAACTAACCTAAGGACAGCACACACACCCATGCCCGAGGCAGGATTCGAACCTGCGACCGTAGCAGTCCTGCGGTTCCGGACTGCAGCGCCAGAACCGCTAGACCACCGCGGCCGGCTCACAAAAGAAGACGAAGTAAATATTCCAGAATTTGAATCGAGAACAGCTGCCAATATGAGTCACCTAGAAGTAAATATCCTCGGAGTAGTGAAGCAACTTAAATCACTTAATAAATGCAAGTCTTCTGGTCCAGACTGTATACCAATTAGGTTCCTTTCGGAGTATGCTAATGCATTAGCTCCATACTTAACAATCACATACAACCGTTCGCTCGACTAAAGATGCGACCCAAAGACTGGAAAGTTGCACAGATCACACCAATACTCACGAAAGGTAGTATGAGTAATGCTCTTAATTACAGGCCCATATCATTAACGTCGATATGTGGCAGTTTTTCAGAACATATATTGTGTTCAAACATTATGAATTACCTCGAAGGAAACGGTCTATTAACACACAGTCAACATGGGTTTAGAAAACATCGTTCCTGTGAAACACAACTAGCACTTTTGTATAAAATATTCTCGGTATTCTTGCCGCGTCAGTTCTAGATAAAATCTCGAGCTTTCGACGATTACCTCCATCGTCATCGTCAGGAGCTGACTGTCTCTACTGCTGCTATGGTAGCCTCTATATAGCCCGAAGACGGCTTCTGATTGGTCGGCTTCTGATTGGTTGGCGATTACGTGCTGCTGTCTCAGACGGTGTCACTGTGTGCGCCGGTGGCGCCACCGCTTCCGTTTAAACGTAAACCTTGGAAGGAACGCCTCTGCTGCTTCTCTGCATCAAGCGCTCGTTTCCACGCACAGCTCAGATGGTATCCGCTATCGCGGTTAAAGTTCTTTTGGCTCATTCTGATTTCAACAGCCTCCTTAATAACCGAATCCCAGTACGTGGAGGCATGGGACAGAATTTTAGTTTCATCGAACAATATTTTGTGTTTGTTCGTGAGGCTGTGCTCCGCAATTGCCGATTTCTCAAGCTCTCTATTTTTAATGTGGCGTTGGTGTTCTGCGCAGCGTTCGGAAACGGTACGAATAGTCTGACCTATATAATTGCTTCCACACTCACAGGGTATATTATAAACACCGGGGACCCTGAGGTCGAGATTGTCCTTAACAGGGCGCATCATCTCCTTAATTCTCTTAGGAGGACGAAAAATCGGTCTAATACCACGTCTACGCAGGACTCTTCCTATTTTGCTGGAAATTGCGCCACAAAAAGGAAGAACCGCAATTGGTGTATCATCCTGTGAGGTTGCAGCATTATCACGTTTCCTTCTTTTGGAGAACGCTGCCTTTATATCGCGTGCACTATAGCCGTTCTTTCGGAACACGTTCTTTAGGTGATTAATCTCGAACCTTAAGTGGTCCTCGTCAGAAACAGATTTGGCTCTATATACCAACGTGTTCAAAACGGCTCTCTTCTGAGCAGGGTGATGGAAACTCTGTGCGTTCAGGTATAAATCGGTATGCGTCGGCTTACGGTATACAAAGTGGCCAAGACGTCCGTCCGTCTGTCGTTGTACTAAAACGTCTAAGAAAGGCAGTCTCCCTTCCTTCTCCATCTCGACAGTGAACTGGATGTTCGAATGGATGCTGTTCATGTGTTCAATGAATTCTTTAAGAGCATCTTCGCCGTGTGGCCAGATCATAAATGTATCGTCAACGTAACGATAAAATATAAAGGCAGCGTTCTCCAAAAGAAGGAAACGTGATAATGCTGCAACCTCACAGGATGATACACCAATTGCGGTTCTTCCTTTTTGTGGCGCAATTTCCAGCAAAATAGGAAGAGTCCTGCGTAGACGTGGTATTAGACCGATTTTTCGTCCTCCTAAGAGAATTAAGGAGATGATGCGCCCTGTTAAGGACAATCTCGACCTCAGGGTCCCCGGTGTTTATAATATACCCTGTGAGTGTGGAAGCAATTATATAGGTCAGACTATTCGTACCGTTTCCGAACGCTGCGCAGAACACCAACGCCACATTAAAAATAGAGAGCTTGAGAAATCGGCAATTGCGGAGCACAGCCTCACGAACAAACACAAAATATTGTTCGATGAAACTAAAATTCTGTCCCATGCCTCCACGTACTGGGATTCGGTTATTAAGGAGGCTGTTGAAATCAGAATGAGCCAAAAGAACTTTAACCGCGATAGCGGATACCATCTGAGCTGTGCGTGGAAACGAGCGCTTGATGCAGAGAAGCAGCAGAGGCGTTCCTTCCAAGGTTTACGTTTAAACGGAAGCGGTGGCGCCACCGGCGCACACAGTGACACCGTCTGAGACAGCAGCACGTAATCGCCAACCAATCAGAAGCCGACCAATCAGAAGCCGTCTTCGGGCTATATAGAGGCTACCATAGCAGCAGTAGAGACAGTCAGCTCCTGACGATGACGATGGAGGTAATCGTCGAAAGCTCGAGATTTTATCTAGAACTGACGCGGCAAGAATACCGAGAATATTTTATACATAAGTGCCGCCGCGAAAAACTTCGTTCTCAACTAGCACTTTATTCACATGAAGTGCTGAATGCTATTGACAAGGGGTTTCAGATCGATTCCGTATTCCTGGATTTCCGGAAGCCTTTTGACACTGTATCACACAAGCGACTCTTAGTAAAATTACGTGCTTATGGAATATCGTCTCAGTTATGGGACTGGATTTGCGATTTCCTGTCAGAGAGGTCACAGTACGTAGTAACTGACGGGAAGTCATCGAGTAAAACAGAAATGATTTCAGGCGTTCCCCAAGGTAGTGTTATAGGCCCTTTGGTGTTCCTTATCTATATAAACGATTTGGGAGACAATCTGAGCAGCTGTCTTCGGTTGTTTGCAGATGACGCTGTCGTTTATCGACGAATAAAGTCATCAGAAGATCAAACCAAATTGCAAAACGATTTAGAAAAGATATTTGAGTGGTGCGAAAAGTGACAGTAGACCTTAAATAACGAAAAGTGTGATGTCATCCACATGAGTGCTAAAAGGAATTCGTTAAACTTCGGTTACACGATAAATCAGTTTAATCTAAAATCCGTAAATTCAACTAAATACCTAGGTATTACAATTACGAACAACTTAAATTGGAAGCAACACATAGAAAATGTCGTTGGGAAGGCTAACCAAAGATTTCGTTTTATTGACAGAACACTTAGAAAATGTAACGTATCTACTAAGACAACTGCCTACACTACGCTTGTCCGTCCTCTTTTAGAATACTGCTGCGCAGTGTGGGATTCTTACCAGATAGTACTGAGGGAGTACATCAAAAAAGTTCAAAGAAAGGCACCACGTTTTGTACTATCGCGAAATATGGGAGAGAGTGTCACAGAAATGATACAGGATTTGGGCTGGACATTGTAACGCCGGAAATGCAAATCCTCCTATTTCCATCTATTGTACTGCAAATTTTTTTCCTTAATTTGTTACCTGAAGATATAACATTTCTGTGTCTTTGTATATTGTAATTGTTTTACTATTTGTATATATATATGCATTTATGTCGATTTTAATTGGTTTGTTTTGTGAATATTATTTGTATTTATACGCTGGGTCTGGCCTAGGGAAAACTATGCTATCGAACGAATACATCGATAGGTCGTGTGGAGAACCAAAGAGTTGAGGATCTTTGGTAGTGTTGACTCGGTCGCGTGGAGCGCGGGCAGAGGAGAGTCTGGCTGGGGTGGTGCAGTGCAGCAGGTGTGTTGTGTGACGCTCCCGCGAGTTGCCGCGCTATCGGGGTTTGGCAGCATGTAATTGCGCTCGACTTGCTATGATAGTTTCTGACACGGTGTCGCGGACGGGAAGCATTAGCTGGCGCACATCAAGAGCCCGTTTCGTCTGGTGACCGTGTCGAGAAGAAGGCGCGCCAACATCCAGCTTCTGCAACAGCGACGGCCGACAATGAGTGACTGTCGCCACCTCCTCGATCGACGGCTTCAAACCTTCAATCAACCAACAAGGAAGACTGGAAGCACGTAAAGTTTTAGAACTGTATGGCAGACCTCAGCTTTTCAAACTGTTCCATTTTCATAACTAAATTACAGCAATGTAGCATGAACCTTTGTTGCTCATTGTCCCAATTGCATTACCAAGCAGGGTCCCTTCCTTTTCCGGAATGAACCCGAGTGTCGTTGAAATTCAAACGCCAGCATCATTTGATTTCACTGCTTTAATTTCAAAGTTCAGTTAAGGTATTCATAGCTGGCTACAATGTTTAGATTACACAAGCACAAATTAAGAGTGCGAGTTTTGTTACCGTATTTTAGCTTACCTGTGACTGCAGCTCAGCTTGGTACGTACTAAATTTTACTATTGTTAATTGTTCAGAATCATTTAATTCAAGTTCAAAGTTAAATCTCTTATTTCTAAATTGCGTAGATTCAAGTAGCTTTCGAAATGATTGTTGAGGTAGTCCAATACTAACCGTATTTTACTGATTTTCGATGTGCTTCAGAAAGAAAGCTCACTATTAACTTCAGTCACTAAATTAACTTTCGATTTTCCGGTTTTATTAATTCTTTTGCTAAATTAAGTCAGAGTGTAGCGAAATTTATTACTTCTGACAAACTTTCAGTTTTCACACTACACGTGTCAACCTTCAGTTCCCACGCTTCTAGTGCTAATTATATGTGTAATAGCCTTTCTTTTTCAGTTACTATAGTAATTGTCCTTAGGACTGGCGACCGTAATTTCCCCCAAATCTCAAATATCTAATTACCGCTAGTTAATTGTTAACGTAACGGCCGCACATTTACTTTCTTTATTAACTTTACCCATTTTCAAAATTAATTTCCACCAGTTTCATTTGCATTTTTCCTTTCATTTAGATGTAACCCTTTCCTCCTTGTTTACGGACAAATTAACTTCGGTGACGATTGCTTTTCCCAAATTTCCATTAGGTACACGCGGTTTAATTTTTCACTGTCATTAAGGTCGATAAGTGAGGGGGAGGTTACAACATCATTAAAAGAAAGGCGTTTTTCGTTGCGACGGAATCTTCTCACGAAATCCCAATGACCAACTTTCTCCTCCGAATGCGAAAATATTTTGTTGACACCGACGTATATAGGAAGGAACGATCACCACGATAAAATAAGGGAAATGAGAGCTCGTACAGAAAGATATAGGTATTCATTCTTTCCGCTCGCTATACTAGATTGGAATAATAGAGAATTGTGAGGTGGTTCGATGAACCCTCTGCGGAGTATCCATGTAGATGTAGATGTAGACGGATTCATGCTACTGCACGATCAAGCCCGTGTCCACACTGGCAGTCGGACGAAGGCTACGGTTTAGCGATACGGTTGGGAAACGCTGCTCCATCCTCCGTACAGCCCGGATCTTTTACCGTGTTTTTCACATCTCGTGCGACCGGCAGAAAGACATGGGTAGACGTCGGTTTGAATCGGACGAGAAAGTACAAGAGAGGGTGCCGCTGTAGATTCGTCAGCTGCCCACCGCGTTCTACGAAACAGCAATTGATCGTCTCCTCTCCCAGTGGGACAAATGTCGTTATGCGTGTGGTCATTCCTTTCTAATGGAATCAGTCCGTGGTCCCGTTGTGGCAGTGTTCGGTTTTAATTCGACTGCCCCTCATAAATCAACTCAGGAGTTCTACAAACCTCTATGAAAGTCTATGAACACGAGTGATGGTCGCAGTCCTGAAAAAGAGGCAAAGACGGTTGTTAATCAACTTCGTACCCGAAAACATTGGAACGATTAGCTAAACAACACTGATGTTCAGGCTATTTTACGTCCGTGGGCAAGTGCTTTCCTTGACGGTAAAGGCAAAACATTTAGTTCTCTGACGTGCATTGGCTGTAGAGCATTTGGGCTGACCACGACATTGTGAACTTATATGACTGAATTTTAAACAGCTGAAGCACTGAATCTGAAGGGGAACGTGTGGCTCCACTCGGCAGGAAACTCTATATAAACAGATATATTCTGAGTGTCTCAACGATTTGAGGATTAGTTAGCAAAAACTGGGGGAATCTGTTCCGAATCATTAATGTTACCTTTCTTTATATAGTCTAATTTTTAAGATGCCTTTTTCACGGGTAATTTTCTGCTTGATTTGTTCATATGTGATTTTTGTCCAGCAGACCCCGAACCATTTCCATCTTAATTCTATGTCTTCCAGCACCTATGTTGCTTACGTCTTTGTTTACAAGAACATTTTCTCGGTATAGCTGCTTTCCGATGACCATAGGATGAAGTCCACCACTGTTGGAATACACCTTTCTCCAAACACATAGTAAGGTCCTTCGTCTGTTTATGAATATTTATTGCTCTTTATCAGCTTCACAATGAGCTTCGGAATATTTATCTCGGAAGTGGGAAGGAAAGAGCTAACTTCAACGGCGGAAACAACTGTTCGTTCAGATACAGCTAGCTGGTAGCTATGGAGCGGACAAAGTATGAGACTGGCGACATACCATCAAACTTTCGGAAATCATCTATTCAATTACGAAGATACCATGAGCCGACAAGTGCGAGAATTATTTTCACAGTCGGATAAAAAGCTCATGCATCCAAGTTGCTGACAAAAATAATATACAGAAGAATGAATAAGAATATTGAGGATCTTTTAGATGACGATCAGTTTGGCTTTGGGAAAGGTAAAGGCACCTGAGAGGCAGTAATGACGTTGCGGTTGATAATGGAAGCAAGACTGAAGAAAAATCAAGACACCTTCATAGGATTTGTCGTCCGGGAAAAACCGTTCGACAGTATAAAAAGATGCAAGATGTTCGAAATTCTGTGAAAAGTAGGGGTATGCTATAGTGACAGACGGGTAATATACAATATGTACAATAGCCAAGATACACTCCTGGAAATGGAAAAAAGAACACATTGACACCGATGTGTCAGACCCACCATACTTGCTCCGGACACTGCGAGAGGGCTGTACAAGCAATGACCACACGCACGGCACAGCGGACACACCAGGAACCGCGGTGTTGGCCGTTGAATGGCGCTAGCTGCGCAGCATTTGTGCACCGCCGCCGTCAGTGTCAGCCAGTTTGCCGTGGCATACGGAGCTCCATCGCAGTCTTTAACACTGGTAGCATGCCGCGACAGCGTGGACGTGAACCGTATGTGCAGTTGACGGACTTGGAGCGAGGGCGTATATTGGGCATGCGGGAGGCCGGGTGGACGTACCGCCAGATTGCTCAACACGTGGGGCGTGAGGTCTCCACAGTACATCGATGTTGTCGCCAGTTGTCGGCGGAAGGTGCACGTGCCCGTCGACCTGGGACCGGACCGCAGCGACGCACGGATGCACGCCAAGACCGTAGGATCCTACGCAGAGCCGTAGGGGACCGCACCGCCACTTCCCAGCAAATTAGGGACACTGTTGCTCCTGGGGTATCGGCGAGGACCATTCGCAACCGTCTCCATGAAGCTGGGCTACGGTCCCGCACACCGTTAGGCCGTCTTCCGCTCACGCCCCAACATCGTGCAGCCCGCCTCCAGTGGTGTCGCGACAGCGTGAATGGAGGGACGAATGGAGACGTGTCGTCTTCAGCGATGAGAGTCGCTTCTGCCTTGGTGCCAATGATGGTCGTATGCGTGTTTGGCGCCGTGCAGGTGAGCGCCACAATCAGGACTGCACACAGGGCCAACACCGGGCATCATGGTGTGGGGAGCGATCTCCTACACTGGCCGTACACCACTGGTGATCGTCGAGGGAACACTGAATAGTGCACGGTACATCCAAACCGTCATCGAACCCATCGTTCTACCATTCCTAGACCGGCAAGGGAACTTGCTTTTCCAACAGGACAATGCACGTCCGCATGTATCCCGTGCCACCCAACGTGCTCTAGAAGGTGTAAGTCAACTACCCTGGCCAGCAAGATCTCCGGATCTGTCCCCCATTGAGCATGTTTAGGACTGGATGAAGCGTCGTCTCACGCGGTCTGCACGTCCAGCACGAACGCTGGTCCAACTGAGGCGCCAGGTGGAAATGGCATGGCAAGCCGTTCCACAGGACTACATCCAGCATCTCTACGATCGTCTCCATGGGAGAATAGCAGCCTGCATTGCTGCGAAAGGTGGATATACACTGTACTAGTGCCGACATTGTGCATGCTCTGTTGCCTGTGTCTATGTGCCTGTGGTTCTGTCAGTGTGATCATGTGATGTATCTGACCCCAGGAATGTGTCAATAAAGTTTCCCCTTCCTGGGACAATGAATTCACGGTGTTCTTATTTCAACTTCCAGGAGTGTATGTAGAGAATATGGATTGAGAGAAAATCGAAGAATGACGAAAGTAATAAGAAATAGCAGACATGAGAACAGCAAGAAATTGAACTTCAGACTTGGGGATCACGAAGTAGACTAAGTTCAGGAGTCTGCTACCGAGACAGCAAAACAGCCAGTGATGAACGGAGCAAGGAGGAAAGAAGGATATAAAAAGCAGATAAGCACTGGGAAGAACAGTATTCCGGATCAAGAGAAGCTGCTAGTATCAGACATTGATCTCAATTTGAGGAAGAACTTTCTGAGAATATGTTTTGAGCACAGCATTGTATGATAGTGAGATATGGACTGTGGGAAAATAGGAAGAGAATCGAAACATTTGAGATGTGGTGTTACAGACGAATGCTGAAAATTAGATATACTAATAAGACGAGGAATGAGGAGTTTCTCTGAAAAATAGACGAGGAAAGGTATATATCGAAAACACTGACAAGAAGAAAGGACAGGATGATAGGACATCTGTTAAGACACCACGGAATAACTTCCACGGTAATAGAGGGAACTATGGAGGGTAAAAACTATAGAGTAAGACAGAGATTGAAATACACCCAGCAAATAATTGAGGACGTAGATTGCAAGTTCTACTCTCGGATGAAAAGGTTGGCACGGGAGAGGAATTCGTATGTGTATTAGAGGGTCCAGTGTTCGATTCCCGGCAGGGTAGGAGATTTTATCCGCTCGGGGACTGGGTGTTCTGTTGTCCTCGTCATCATTTCACTGTCATCGACGCACAGGTCGCCGAAGGGACGTCAAATGAAAAGCCTTGCACTAGACAGTGGGATAGCCGCAGATGGTGTCTCCCGGCCAATAATGACATAGGATCATTTCATTTTCATTTTGAAACGTTCCTCGTTGTTTTTGTTCTTCAGTTGACATGGTATCCAACGAGCACAAACGTTGTGACAACATAGAGATTTATGGACGGTCGCAAATGCAGAACCATGGCTAATGTTCATCGCATGCGCAATATTCTCGATCTTGGGATGACGATCTTCACGAACCATGTCTGTGTCGATGTTCCTGGCCGTTATCGTAGCGGATAGTCTAGCCGAAAGTTCTTCGCCGCAGACAAGTACACATCCATTTTTAAAGCAATTCATCCATTCGTAAATTTTTCTTTCACTAAGACAGCTATCACTTTATTATGCGAATAATCTCCGCAACGTAGGTCTTTCGGATTACAGAAAGCGAATTACCACACGCATTTCTTGCTTGGGCACTCTAGCTGAAGTATTCTGAAGGTCAAATGTTCAAATGCGTGTGAAATCCTAAGGGACCAAACTGCTGATATCATCGGTCTCTAGACTTACATACTGCTTAAACTAACTTATGCTAAGAAGAACACACACACACCTTTGCCCGAGGGAGGACTCGAACCTGCGGCGGGAGGGGCAGCGCAATCCGTGACATGGCGCCTTAAACCGCGCGGCCACTCCGGCGCGGCTCTGAAAGTCACTACGAATAATCACTGAACTAGTGATTTTAACGCACAAGAAGAACAGTGAGGTTAAGGCATCTCGTTATTGAGTCAGTGCTCTCAGCCTGAGTAGCTCGAAAAAAGACTGCATCTACTTCTTGACTTGGCGTTGTAGTTGTTGGTGGGAAACGTTTTAGCATTATACAATACAGCATAGAAGCCAGACAGACTATGAATATGAATTTCGTATGCAGAAGCTCGACAGTTACACTAACTCAATTCCTGATGAGAGCCTTCAGCATGTTTCAGCCTGGTATTGCAGGTATGTGTAGTAATATGCTACTGTTTGCCAAGTATATTAATTATTTATCAAGCTATTTTTTTCCGTGTTTATTGAGGCCTAGATAATAATAAACCAGTCGATGTCATTTGTATCCCATCTACATTAATTTTGTGTCATTTCAGCTACTTTACAATAAAATAAGTAGTCACAGTATGTAATGCTTCTATTTTATGATCTCGTCTTGTAGCATAAGCAAACGAACTAAAACCTGTTTCAGACATTTGTTCTATTGTATTCAATGTCTTAATTCACCTTGTAAACTTAGGACTTGTCTAGATTATCTTGACTGTTTGTGAAAACTGAATATAGTAATTGTTATTCGTTCTGAAACATTGTGTGTTACTTTTTGGCAGCATAATACGTTCAGAGACACGCTGACGTATTCAGACAAGCTGAGCAGTCCGTAATGCGACGTGAAGACAATATAATTGCTTTACATTGAGAGTATTATTCCATGCTGCTGTTATGATGACGATAATGATCAGCGGTATAGACGTTGTGAAACTATGTGTGGAAGGGTGTAAGGGAGGTGGAAGTTTGTCGCTCCACGGAGGGGACTCGAAGGGCTTCTAGGTGAATGGTCGGGGAGGGAGGCTACACAGGAGGCGTTCACGTTGTTCTGAATTACAATGCGTCACCGTGCGTTTTGAAAACAGACACACTTGTATCAATAAAGTTTGAATACGGTATCGCAATTAGTTAACGTTACAGTTTAGCATTGCTTTAAATTAGCGTATATTTCAGGTAAGTGCAGCAACTGAGTCCGACTACGTATCTCAGTGCTCAGCGTGTTTGGCTACTCTGGGAAAGATCTTGGTTCGATACCTGATACTGCCAGGAATTCTTTTTTCTTGGTAGGAGGAATGGAACAAGGTGCACTCAGCCTCGTGATGCCAGCTGAGCAGCTACTTGAATGGGGAGTAGCGGTTCCTACGTCTGGGAAGTGGACAACGCCCGAAAGAACGTTGTGTTGACCTCATGTCCTTCCATACGCCCATTCAGATGACGCTATCGGCAAAGGATGACACGGCGGTCGGTCGGTCCCGGTTTGCCCGTCTGGGCCAGAACGCGGAACATTGATTCGCTTGTAACAGCTGAACAGTCTGAATTATAAAACCGTCTCACTCAACTGCAGTTAAGGAAAATAATCAAAAATTTTCTTTATGATTTCTTAATAATTTTACTGTGATATGCTCAAACATTTCGTGGTCTGAGTATATGACAGAACTCACATTTCGGTTTCGAGTAAACTCGGGAAGGAAATAATAATATTGAAGTTCATTCTCAAACTCTGCCTAGTACGGACTACGAGGGGCATTTGAAAAGTCCGTGCAAAGTCCGAGAGATGGCACCACTGGGGCCTATCGAGGTCATGTTTAGTTAGTAGCATCTTTGGAAAGAACGCACACCAAGTTTCAGCCATGTTGGTCTATTTCTTTGTGTTTGGCATTCATGTGAATCAAGGAAGTCGAGTGACTGTCAAAAAATGGACGAAAAAGAATTTCGTGTGGTGACTAAACATTACTTTATGAAAGGCAAAACACCTCAGGAGACTCAAGATAAGCTTGATAAACATTATGGTGACTCTGCACCTTCGATTAGAACAGTTCATAAGTGGTTTCAAAATTTGTGGTGTGGCCATATGGGCACAAGTGGTGTGGAACGTTCTGGACGCCCTGTGGATGTTACGACTCCAGAAATCATTGACAAAATCCATGATATGGTGATGGATGACGGAATAGTTAAGGTGCCTGAGATAGATAGTGCTGTGGGCATCTCGAATGAACGGGTACGTAATATTTTCCATAAACATTTGGACATGATAAAGCTATCTGAAAGATGGGTTCCACGATTGCTCACGCTTGACCAAAAACGGAATCATGTAAAGTGTTGCAAGGATGGTTTGCAGCTGTTCCAGGAAGAATCTACAGGACCTTCAGAATCGTTTCGTCACTCTGGATGACACATGGATACATTACTGCACTCCTGAGACCAAACAACAATCTAGACAATGAGTTACTAAGGGAGAATCTGCACCAAAAAAGGCGAAGACCATTCCTTCGGCCGGAAGGGTCATGGCGACTGTCTTTTGGGATTAGCAAGTGATAATCCTCATCGACTATCTGGAAAAGGGTAAAACTGTTACAGGTGCATATTATTCATCGTTATTGGACCGTTTGAAAACCGAGCTGCAAGGAAAACGCCGACGATTGGACCGCAAAACAATCCTTTTCCATCTCTACAATGCACCAGCACACACTTCAGCAGTTGTGGTCGCAAAATTAATGGAAATACGATTTCAACTCGTTTCACATCCCCTCTATTCTCCAGACTTGGCTCCCTCGGACTACTATTTGTTCCCCAATTTGAAGAAATGGCTGACGGGACAAAGCTTTTATTCAAACGAGGAGGTGATTGCAGGAACTAATAGCTATTTTGCAGACTTGGACAATTCCTTTTATATCGAAGGGATCAACAAATTAGAACAGCGTTGGACGAAGTGTATAAGTCGAAAAGGAGACCATGTCGAGAAATGAAGGAGGTTTACCCCAAACACGTAAGTAGTTTTTATTTTTGCACGAACTTTTGAAATGCCTCTCGTAGTTATACTCCACTGTCACTGGTTTCACGGTGTAACTAGAAGGTACAGCACAAATTGCAGGATACATTCCTCATACGAAGATGAAGAAATTATGCTATATGAACATGGATCTGGAAACGCTTTGCTTCCATGCATGTTACAATTCATTTTCCCCAACTCACTTTTTTTTTTTTTCCTTGTGCCTTTTCGTGTAGTGACGCAGGATCGGCATGGTTAATCGGATTTCGCAAGGTTAAGTTAAGGGGTGGCCGCATGCCTTTCCTGTCGCCACCCCGTACCCTCCAGGATGGAATTAGTGTACCCCAATGTCTGTGTCTAGTGTAATCCATGGGATAGTGTGAATGTGTTCAGATGTCTGCGAGTCTTGGAACTGAGGCGGGACGTGGGGACCAGCCCAGTATTCACCTAGTGGGATGTGGAAAACCGCCTAAAAACCACATCCAGGCTGGCCAGCACTCCGGTCTCCGTCGTTAATCTCCCGGGTGGATTCGATCCGTGGCCAACGCGCCTCCCTGACTCCAGGAAGTAGCGCGTTAGCGCGCTCGGCTAACCTGGCGGGTATTTTCCCCAACTCTCTAACATTGGGAAACACACACGAACAAAATGCACCAGCATACCACATGCAACTGTTTCTCACAGGAGATGCGCCATATGGCCTGCGTGGGTATTGATAGAGGTATCAACAGCCGATCAATGGCATCAAACGTTTTCCTCTCGGGACACCTTCTTCCTGGCTATCTCTTCCAGTAGAAATGTTGAGCGCAAGGCTCGTTGCCGTCAGCTAATCAATACATCAAATGGGCACCTGTCATCTCTGCACGTGTGTACACCGCCACTGCACGAGCCAACTCTGTGATTAAATGTACGTACTAACCCGTGCGCTTGCAACGGTCGCACTGGAATAACAGTTGATGTTACCTGTAAACAAGCAATGGCGTACGTCGCATGGCAACAGGGACATGTGAAATAAAACACTGGCAGTGCACAACGTCAGCTCACCAAGTGCGTATGTTACCCATGATTCTAACGGTCTTTTCCTGTGTTTTTCCAACGATTAATGAGTTGGAGAAAATTATTTGTAACATCGAAACAAAGGGTTTCCAGACCCATGTTCATATGACATATTTTTTTCGTCTACGTGTGAGGAATGTGTCCTGCAATTTGTGCCGTGCATATTTGTTACACCCCGTATACAAAACTTTAACAAAATCATATAACAAGATGCAGGGTAAATACTGGTTAAAATGGTGGAATCACAAAGAATGTACAAAGTTAATAAAAGTTTGAGGGAAGCATCTTGGTATGCAAAGAATCTCTTTCAGGTCTAAATTTGAGAATCTAGACTGGACTGTTGTGTGATGTAAAAAAAATGCTATGATATTTCAGTAAAAAATGCTTCATTTTGGGAAATAAAGTGATACGAACTATTCTCTTTTTTATTCTGTCCAGCAGAAATTTGTCTATAGGATTTCCATGGGCTCAGTATTTTTCCCGTAATTTATTTCTCATTTCTAGGAGAACATGTATATTTTTGTGTTAAAGAGAGCTTAATTCACCTGCATGCAATCTGATTCTTATGCTCCAGGTGCAGCTTGCCTAGACACGGTGTTAGTTACGCTTATCCAATCTCAAATTTCTTAAGATTATAAGTGACGTCGTTTCTGCTGGTCTCCGTTCGTTTTAATTTCATTTTTTAATACTTTTATACGCAAATGCGGTGCTAAGCAACGGATCGGAGAGTCTCATTGTTTAACCTTAAGGCGACGACTACCAACCACAGGCTCAGATTCGATAAGGATAGGAATACGGCCATGATTTTTTTTTTCAATGGAACAATCCCTCTGTAGTAGGACAACTACGGAAAGCCTGAAGGGTTAAATGGCTCTGAGCACTATGTGGCTTAACTTCTGAGGCCATCAGCCCTCTAGAACATAGAACGAGTTAAACCTAACTAACCTAAGGACATCACACACATCCATGCCCGAGGCAGGATTCGAACTTGTGAGCTTAGCGGTCGCGCGGTTCTAGACTGTAGCGCCTAGAACCGCTCGGCCACAACGGCCGAACTAAAGCCTAAATCAGGACGGCCAGACGATATGGTAATCAGTGCATCACCTCGCTAGGAAAATATTTGAAGTCTTCCTTATTGACATAAAATTGGATGGGCGCTATCATTCGTGAAGCTTCCGTATCAGAAAAGAATTAAAAGCCCGTTTTTTTTTTTTCCAAAGCGATGGAGTGTAGCAAGTCCCGGCATTTATTACGGGAAAGTAAACGCGTAACAGACAACAAAAGACACGTTTGGAATACTGTGAATTAAAACACGGAGCACTTTTTCCATTTCTCTCGACATTGAAGTTTACATTTAAAAAAAAAAGGAGAGTATCCTTTAATTAATCATAATAATGAGTGTGGGCGTGTTTAGACAGTGGGACGCGACGCGGAATGTCATTCTGGGATCGATCCTCCCGGGGTGCCTGGCATTTAGCTGCACAAAGCGCCGCAGTTTTTAATCTGCATTAAACGAATCCCATTCATCCGAACACACGCCGCCTGTCGGCTGTCAGATTACGCTGCCTTATACGACCTTTGACAGATTTTGTATTATGTTATTAAAACTGTGGTTTCAATCTCCAGCCAGTGATTCAAATATTGCAGTATACCCGTGCTCCGAGTGAAATGTTGCTGTTATTCGCGAACATTTTGCTGCTCTGTTATTGACATTCCCCCGGCGTACATCGAATATGCAAAAATATCAGTGTCGGATTTTCCTGATCGGTTCGTTTGCCACGCAAATTGCTCGTTTATGTGAAACAGAATTGCACTACCGTTTGTCCGAATAAAGTTCATGTGATTAAACTTTTAAATGCAAGTTGCGGCTGTCATTAATAATCTATATTTCACACAATATTACCGGTACGTAATTACGCTAACGAATTCAATAAACGTTTCAACTTCCTCGCACCGCATAAGTTTAGTTTTCATTTGCAAATTTCCAATATTGTCACCTGATAGCTGTATCGCAACGCTGCAGAATTCCCTCCATAATGAGAGTGAATATTTAAATCAACAGAGGAACCTTAGTTTGTCTAAATGAATTATGAAGACACGATGAAACTGGAACACACAGCATGTAAGCAAATTATTTTGTCGTCCAGATTGATAGATTCTGTTCCCCCGCAAGTGTTTACTTGGCATTAAGATGACGAAGGTTAGCAAATACTGGGAGGGTTTTTCATACACTACTGTTTGGAAAAAGTGAAACACCATGACCGAGATATGTGATCAGAATGAAATTTATTCCACCGGTTAGGGACATGACACTATACAATAATCAGCATTACAGACCTGTACATGCACTGTGACTATGGAAATTCGGCACGGAGTAAAGCCACCACGTGCTGTAATCAGAGACACTAGATGTTGCGGCATGGAGTCAAAGAGCGCCTGGATATGCTGTTGGGTAATACTCTGTCACGCAGTAAGGGCGTTCAAAAAGCACCATCTCTGGATGTACGTAGACCTGAACGAAGATCTCACCGACTGACCATATACCAGACATGTTCGATGGGCGACATGTCCGGCGAAAGAGCGGGCTAGGAAAGCAAAGGTACCCGTCATTCTTCGAAAAAGGCTTGCACGTTCCTCACTACATATGGCGGGCGTTGTCCTGCTAAAACACAGCACTTGGGACGGCCTGAACCCTCACCCCCACCCTCAAGTAACTTGACATCACCCTTGACCGTCACCTCTACTGGACCCCACACCTGCAGACAATCCAAGCCGAGGCACGCTCCCGACTCCGTCTCCTCAAACTCCTTCCTGGCCGCACGTGGGGTCTTGACCCCTCCACCGTTCTCCACACCTATAAGTCCCTCATCTGCCCTATCCTCTGCTACGCCCACCCTGCCTGGGTCTCCGCCCCTCCTACCTTTTACAAATCCCTTCAAACCCTAGAACTCCATGCGCTCCGCCTCGCCTATCGTATCCGTCTCCCCTCCCCCATGCGGATCCTGTATGACCTCATTCCGTTCCCACACCTCCTCCTTTTCCTCGAATGGATACAGATCCTCTACACCTCCCATAAACTTGATCCCCCTCACCCACTTGTCTCTCCCATCCTCTCCTACCCCCATCCGCTGCTGTACCTTGAAAGGTCTCTGTTGGATTCCTTTCATGTTTAACTTCTTAAATCTGTTGCCATTTATGGAAAAAATTCCTCTTCTACATGTACTGTGGCGTTTCTGACTATCTGGGAGGAGACTGAGCAGTGGAACGTGTTACTTTTACACATAAACAAGAACGATCTGTCACACTACTACACTTTAAAGCACAGTTTATATGTAATTCTTATATGTAATTCATGTCACACAGTCTCATATGGAACCTACATCCGCTTTCTTTTATATACTGTATATGATAAGATACTGTCATCCCCCTTCCCTTTTGTGTGAGAGGATGAATGAGCATATGTATTTCTAGTTGCATGCTTGAGGGTAGCAGACAAGGCTGTCTGCTAGAGAACAGTAGGACCAACGTCGGAACAGGTAGCTA